>NW_026970090.1:300000-501588 GCF_028390025.1 Pseudophryne corroboree | reverse complement strand
AAATGAAGAGCTGTTTAATCACTCAATTGGATTTTTTTTGCCAGCATATTTCTTTTTCTCTGCAACCCACTGCTAAATTGTGCTTCCTAGCTGTTTTTATTAAATCACTGAATCAAATCTAACTCTGATTACATCAGAAAAGGTAAGGTACCCTACACCATAACAGGGGGTTTGAAATTTTGACTTGTCTACTTAAAGATCACCAAAATCTGATAACAAGGTCAATTACGTCCCTGGGTGGGATTGAACCACCAACCTTTTGGTTAGTAGCCGGACACACTAACCGATTGCGCCACAGAGACACTTTGCAAAAAGTACATACTGACAAAGGCTAATAAGCATACATCTAGAACGTTTCCTAGAAAAACTTTAAAAAGTCAATAATCTGGAGAGTTTTTGTAAGATGTTTCTTCCATCAACCAACGAAGAAACACATTGGTACTTTCCTATGATGAGTGAGTGCTTCAGGATCTCTTGCACTTACATGTGCAGCAGAGTACTGCAATGGAAGCATGCTGGGCCCATAACCCAGAGGTAGGCAGATTGAAACTATCCTTTGCTATATGCATTTTTTTTGTTAATTTAAGTAATCAAAACTGGGATTGATATTTTTGCTCTTTTATTTTTACTTAAAGTACAATAACTTTTACCATTTTAATTTGTTTTAATAGTATATTGACAGTATTGTTTTCTTTCAAAAATCCACTTAATTTTCTTTACCCTATTATTAAAATGGTAATTGACAAAAACAAACTACATTGTCACCAGAAGAGCAATACAAAATGTACAAGTGATATATTAAAATCATCTTTCCAGCTTGAATTTCAATGATGCATTGGGGCAACGATTTTGTGAGAAACATCTTCACCCTTAAATAAAGATTTTCTTAATTCCTTACCTGTGTGCTAATTAGATATCACCTTGTTTTCACATTAAACAGACTTCCACATGAGAAAGCAGCAAGG
This sequence comes from Pseudophryne corroboree, assembly GCF_028390025.1. NCBI lineage: Eukaryota > Metazoa > Chordata > Amphibia > Anura > Myobatrachidae > Pseudophryne > Pseudophryne corroboree. The sequence goes on along the minus strand of NW_026970090.1, from coordinate 500,623 downwards.
ATGCAGTGGCGTTAATGTTTCCTGGTGTCAACCCGTATTATTTCAGTAGACATTGAAATGAGGATGCATCTTGCTGCCTTTCCAATGAAGCAAATTTAATTTAGTAATAGGTGAAAAACCATCCCTACAAAGGTGTTAATCAGAGACTTGGCTTTGTGGACACTTTTCAGAGAACAAATTTGTTAGCATAAAAATAAAGCCAGAAAATTAAGAGCTGTTTAATCACTCAATTAGATTTTTTTGCCAGCATATTTCTTTTTCTCTGCAACCCACTGCTAAATTGTGCTTCCTAGCTGTTTTTATAAAATCACTGAATCAAATCTAACTCTGATTACATCAGAGAAGGCCAGGTACCCTACACCATAACAGGGGGTTTGAAATGTTGACTTGTCTACTTAAAGATCACCAAAATCTGATCACAAGGTCAATTACGTCCCTGGGTGGGATTGAACCACCAACCTTTTGGTTTATAGCCATTCACACTAACTGATTGCACCACAGAGACACTTTGCAAAAGTACATACTGACAAAGGCTAATAAGCATTCATCTAAAACGTTTCCTAGAAAAACTTTAAAAAGTCAATAATCTGGAGAGTTTTTGTAAGATGTTTCTTCCATCAACCAACGAAGAAACACATTAGTACTTTCCCATGATGAGTGAGTGCTTCAGGATCTACTGCACTTACATGTGCAGCAGAGTACAGCAATGGAAGCATGCTGGGCACATAACCCAGAGGTAAGCAGATTGAAACTATCCTCTGCTATATGCATTTTTTTTTGTTAATTAAAGTAATCCAAAACTGGGATTGATATTTTGGCTCTTTTATTTTTACTTAAAGTACAATAACTTTTACCATTTTAATTTGTTTTAATAGTATATTGACAGTATTGTTTTCTTTAAAAAATCCACTTAATTTTCTTTACCCTATTATTAAAAGGGTAATTGACAAAAACAAACTACATTGTCACCAGAAGAGCAATACAAAATGTACAAGTGATATATTAAAATCATCTTTCCAGTTTGAATTTCAATGATGCATTGGGGCAACGATTTTGTGAGAAACATCTTCACCCTTAAATAAAGATTTTCTTAATTCCTTACCTGTGTGCTAATTAGATATCACCTTGTTTTCACATTAAACAGACTTCTACATGAGAAAGCAGCAAGGATGCAGTGGCGGTAATGTTTCCTGGTGTCAACCTGTATTATTTCAGTAGACATTGAAATGAAGATGCATCTTGCTGCCTTTCCAATGAAGCAAGTTTAATTTAGTAATAGGTGAAAAACCATCCCTACAAAGGTGTTAATCAGAGACTTGGCTTTGTGGACACTTTTCAGAGAACAAATTTGTTAGCATAAAAATAAAGCCAGAAAATGAAGAGCTGTTTAATCACTCAATTGGATTTTTTTTGCCAGCATATTTCTTTTTCTCTGCAACCCACTGCTAAATTGTGCTTCCTAGCTGTTTTTATTAAATCACTGAATCAAATCTAACTCTGATTACATCAGAAAAGGCCAGGTACCCTACACCATAACAGGGGGTTTGAAATTTTGACTTGTCTACTTAAAGATCACCAAAATCTGATAACAAGGTCAATTACGTCCCTGGGTGGGATTGAACCACCAACCTTTTGGTTAGTAGCCGGACACACTAACCGATTGCGCCACAGAGACACTTTGCAAAAAGTACATACTGACAAAGGCTAATAAGCATACATCTAGAACGTTTCCTAGAAAAACTTTAAAAAGTCAATAATCTGGAGAGTTTTTGTAAGATGTTTCTTCCATCAACCAACGAAGAAACACATTGGTACTTTCCCATGATGAGTGAGTGCTTCAGGATCTCTTGCACTTACATGTGCAGCAAAGTACTGCAATGGAAGCATGCTGGGCCCATAACCCAGAGGTAGGCAGATTAAAACTATCCTCTGCTATATGCATATTTTTTTGTTAATTAAAGTAATCCAAAACTGGGATTGATATTTTTGCTCTTTTATTTTTCATTAAAGTACAATAACTTTTACCATTTTAATTTGTTTTAATAGTATATTGAAAGTATTATTTTCTTTAAAAAATCCACTTAATTTTCTTTACCCTATTATTAAAATGGTAATTGACAAAAACAAACTACATTGTCACCAGAAGAGCAATACAAAATGTACAAGTGATATATTAAAATCATCTTTCCAGCTTGAATTTCAATGATGCATTGGGGCAACGATTTTGTGAGAAACATCTTCACCCTTAAATAAAGATTTTCTTAATTCCTTACCTGTGTGCTAATTAGATATCACCTTGTTTTCACATTAAACAGACTTCCACATGAGAAAGCAGCAAGGATGCAGTGGCGATAATGTTTCCTGGTGTCAACCTGTATTATTTCAGTAGACATTGAAATGAGGATGCATCTTGCTGCCTTTCCAATGAAACAAGTTTAATTTAGTAATAGGTGAAAAACCATCCTTACAAAGGTGTTAATCAGAGACTTGGCTTTGTGGACACTTTTCAGAGAACAAATTTGTTAGCATAAAAATAAAGCCAGAAAATGAAGAGCTGTTTAATCACTCAATTGGATTTTTTTGCCAGCATATTTCTTTTTCTCTGCAACCCACTGCTAAATTGTGCTTCCTAGCTGTTTTTATAAAATCACTGAATCAAATCTAACTCTGATTACATCAGAGAAGGCCAGGTACCCTACACCATAAGAGGGGGTTTGAAATGTTGACTTGTCTACTTAAAGATCACCAAAATCTGATCACAAGGTCAATTACGTCCCTGGGTGGGATTGAACCACCAACCTTTTGGTTTATAGCCATTCACACTAACTGATTGCGCCACAGAGACACTTTGCAAAAGTATATACTGACAAAGGCTAATAAGCATTCATCTAAAACGTTTCCTAGAAAAACTTTAAAAAGTCAATAATCTGGAGAGTTTTTGTAAGATGTTTCTTCCATCCACCAACGAAGAAACACATTGGTACTTTCCCATGATGAGTGAGTGCTTCAGGATCTCTTGCACTTACATGTGCAGCAAAGTACTGCAATGGAAGCATGCTGGGCCCATAACCCAGAGGTAGGCAGATTAAAACTATCCTCTGCTATATGCATATTTTTTTGTTAATTAAAGTAATCCAAAACTGGGATTGATATTTTTGCTCTTTTATTTTTCATTAAAGTACAATAACTTTTACCATTTTAATTTGTTTTAATAGTATATTGAAAGTATTATTTTCTTTCAAAAATCCACTTAATTTTCTTTACCCTATTATTAAAATGGTAATTGACAAAAACAAACTACATTGTCACCAGAAGAGCAATACAAAATGTACAAGTGATATATTAAAATCATCTTTCCAGCTTGAATTTCAATGATGCATTGGGGCAACGATTTTGTGAGAAACATCTTCACCCTTAAATAAAGATTTTCTTAATTCCTTTCCTGTGTGCTAATTAGATATCACCTTGTTTTCACATTAAACAGACTTCCACATGAGAAAGCAGCAAGGATGCAGTGGCGATAATGTTTCCTGGTGTCAACCTGTATTATTTCAGTAGACATTGAAATGAGGATGCATCTTGCTTCCTTTCCAATGAAGCAAGTTTAATTTAGTAATAGGTGAAAAACCATCCTTACAAAGGTGTTAATCAGAGACTTGGCTTTGTGGACACTTTTCAGAGAACAAATTTGTTAGCATAAAAATAAAGCTAGAAAATGGCTTAATCACTCAATTGGATTTTTTTGCCAGCATATTTCTTTTTCTCTGCAACCCACTGCTAAATTGTGCTTCCTAGCTGTTTTTATAAAATCACTGAATCAAATCTAACTCTGATTACATCAGAGAAGGCCAGGTACCCTACACCATAAGAGGGGGTTTGAAATTTTGACTTGTCTACTTAAAGATCACCAAAATCTGACAACAAGGTCAATTACGTCCCTGGGTGGGATTGAACCACCAACCTTTTGGTTAATAGCCATACACACTAACTGATTGCGCCACAGAGACACTTTGCAAAAGTCTATACTGACAAAGGCTAATAAGCATTCATCTAAAACGTTTCCTAGAAAAACTTTAAAAAGTCAATAATCTGGAGAGTTTTTGTAAGATGTTTCTTCCATCAACCAACGAAGAAACACATTGGTACTTTCCCATGATGAGTGAGTGCTTCAGGATCTACTGCACTTACATGTGCAGCAGAGTACAGCAATGGAAGCATGCTGGGCACATAACCCAGAGGTAAGCAGATTGAAACTATCCTCTGCTATATGCATTTTTTTTTGTTAATTAAAGTAATCCAAAACTGGGATTGATATTTTGGCTCTTTTATTTTTACTTAAAGTACAATAACTTTTACCATTTTAATTTGTTTTAATAGTATATTGACAGTATTGTTTTCTTTCAAAAATCCACTTAATTTTCTTTACCCTATTATTAAAATGGTAATTGACAAAAACAAACTACATTGTCACCAGAAGAGCAATACAAAATGTACAAGTGATATATTAAAATCATCTTTCCAGCTTGAATTTCAATGATGCATTGGGGCAACGATTTTGTGAGAAACATCTTCACCCTTAAATAAAGATTTTCTTAATTCCTTACCTGTGTGCTAATTAGATATCACCTTGTTTTCACATTAAACAGACTTCTACATGAGAAAGCAGCAAGGATGCAGTGGCGGTAATGTTTCCTGGTGTCAACCTGTATTATTTCAGTAGACATTGAAATGAAGATGCATCTTGCTGCCTTTCCAATGAAGCAAGTTTAATTTAGTAATAGGTGAAAAACCATCCCTACAAAGGTGTTAATCAGAGACTTGGCTTTGTGGACACTTTACAGAGAACAAATTTGTTAGCATAAAAATAAAGCCAGAAAATGAAGAGCTGTTTAATCACTCAATTGGATTTTTTTTGCCAGCATATTTCTTTTTCTCTGCAACCCACTGCTAAATTGTGCTTCAGAGCTGTTTTTATTAAATCACTGAATCAAATCTAACTCTGATTACATCAGAAAAGGCCAGGTACCCTACACCATAACAGGGGGTTTGAAATTTTGACTTGTCTACTTAAAGATCACCAAAATCTGATAACAAGGTCAATTACGTCCCTGGGTGGGATTGAACCACCAACCAGACACACTAACCGATTGCGCCACAGAGACACTTTGTAAAAAGTACGTACTGACAAAGGCTAATAAGCATACATCTAGAACGTTTCCTAGAAAAACTTTAAAAAGTCAATAATCTGGAGAGTTTTTGTAAGATGTTTCTTCCATCAACCAACGAAGAAACACATTGGTACTTTCCTATGATGAGTGAGTGCTTCAGGATCTCTTGCACTTACATGTGCAGCAGAGTACTGCAATGGAAGCATGCTGGGCCCATAACCCAGAGGTAGGCAGATTGAAACTATCCTTTGCTATATGCATTTTTTTTGTTAATTTAAGTAATCAAAACTGGGATTGATATTTTTGCTCTTTTATTTTTACTTAAAGTACAATAACTTTTACCATTTTAATTTGTTTTAATAGTATATTGACAGTATTGTTTTCTTTCAAAAATCCACTTAATTTTCTTTACCCTATTATTAAAATGGTAATTGACAAAAACAAACTACATTGTCACCAGAAGAGCAATACAAAATGTACAAGTGATATATTAAAATCATCTTTCCAGCTTGAATTTCAATGATGCATTGGGGCAACGATTTTGTGAGAAACATCTTCACCCTTAAATAAAGATTTTCTTAATTCCTTACCTGTGTGCTAATTAGATATCACCTTGTTTTCACATTAAACAGACTTCTACATGAGAAAGCAGCAAGGATGCAGTGGCGGTAATGTTTCCTGGTGTCAACCTGTATTATTTCAGTAGACATTGAAATGAAGATGCATCTTGCTGCCTTTCCAATGAAGCAAGTTTAATTTAGTAATAGGTGAAAAACCATCCCTACAAAGGTGTTAATCAGAGACTTGGCTTTGTGGACACTTTTCAGAGAACAAATTTGTTAGCATAAAAATAAAGCCAGAAAATGAAGAGCTGTTTAATCACTCAATTGGATTTTTTTTGCCAGCATATTTCTTTTTCTCTGCAACCCACTGCTAAATTGTGCTTCAGAGCTGTTTTTATTAAATCACTGAATCAAATCTAACTCTGATTACATCAGAAAAGGCCAGGTACCCTACACCATAACACGGGGTTTGAAATTTTGACTTGTCTACTTAAAGATCACCAAAATTTGATAACAAGGTCAATTACGTCCCTGGGTGGGCTTGAACCACCAACCTTTTGGTTAGTAGCTGGACACACTAACCGATTGCGCCACAGAGACACTTTGCAAAAAGTATATACTGACAAAGGCTAATAAGCATACATCTAGAATGTTTCCTAGAAAAGCTTTAAAAAGTCAATAATCTGGAGAGTTTTTGTAAGATGTTTCTTCCATCAACCAACGAAGAAACACATTGGTACTTTCCCATGATGAGTGAGTGCTTCAGGATCTCTTGCACTTACATGTGCAGCAGAGTACTGCAATGGAAGCATGCTGGGCCCATAACCCAGAGGTAGGCAGATTGAAACTATCCTTTGCTATATGCATTTTTTTTTGTTAATTTAAGTAATCAAAACTGGGATTGATATTTTTGCTCTTTTATTTTTACTTAAAGTACAATAACTTTTACCATTTTAATTTGTTTTAATAGTATATTGACAGTATAGTTTTCTTTTAAAAAATCCACTTAATTTTCTTTACCCTATTATTAAAAGGGTAATTGACAAAAACAAACTACATTGTCACCAGAAGAGCAATACAAAATGTACAAGTGATATATTAAAATCATCTTTCCAGCTTGAATTTCAATGATGCATTGGGGCAACGATTTTGTGAGAAACATCTTCACCCTTAAATAAAGATTTTCTTAATTCCTTACCTGTGTGCTAATTAGATATCACCTTGTTTTCACATTAAACAGACTTCTACATGAGAAAGCAGCAAGGATGCAGTGGCGTTAATGTTTCCTGGTGTCAACCTGTATTATTTCAGTAGACATTGAAATGAGGATGCATCTTGCTGCCTTTCCAATGAAGCAAGTTTAATTTAGTTATAGGTGAAAAACCATCCCTACAAAGGTGTTAATCAGAGACTTGGCTTTGTGGACACTTTTTAGAGAACAAATTTGTTAGCATAAAAATAAAGGCAGAAAATGAAGAGCTGTTTAATCACTCAATTGGATTTTTCTGCCAGCATATTTTTTTTCTCTGCAACCCATTGCTAAATTGTGCTTCCTAGCTGTTTTTTTATAAAATCACTGAATCAAATCTAACTCTGATTACATCAGAGAAGGCCAGGTACCCTACACCATAAGAGGGGGTTTGAAATTTTGACTTGTCTACTTAAATATCACCAAAACCTGATCACAAGGTCAATTATGTCCCTGGGTGGGATTGAACCACCAACCTTTTGGTTAGTAGCCGGACACACTAACCGATTGCGCCACAGTGACACTTTGCAAAAAGTACATACTGACAAAGGCTAATAAGCATTCATCTAGAACATTTCCTAGAAAAACTTTAAAAAGTCAATAATCTGGAGAGTTTTTGTAAGAATTTTCTTAAATCAACCAACGAAGAAACAAATTGGTACTTTCCCATGATGAGTGAGTGCTTCAGGATCTCTTGCACTTACATGTGCAGCAGAGTACTGCAATGGAAGCATGCTGGGCCCATTACCCAGAGGTAGGCAGATTGAAACTATCCTCTGCTATATGCATTTTTTTTGTTAATTAAAGTAATCCAAAACTGGGATTGATATGTTAGCTATTTTATGTTTACTTAAAGTACAATAACTTTTACCATTTTAATTTGTTTTAATAGTATATTGACAGTATTGTTTTCTTTCAAAAATCCACTTAATTTTCTTTACCCTATTATTAAAATGGTAATTGACAAAAACAAACTACATTGTCACCAGAAGAGCAATACAAAATGTACAAGTGATATATTAAAATCATCTTTCCAGCTTGAATTTCAATGATGCATTGGGGCAACGATTTTGTGAGAAACATCTTCACCCTTAAATAAAGATTTTCTTAATTCCTTACCTGTGTGCTAATTAGATATCACCTTGTTTTCACATTAAACAGACTTCCACATGAGAAAGCAGCAAGGATGCAGTGGCGTTAATGTTTCCTGGTGTCAACCTGTATTATTTCAGTAGAAATTGAAATGAGGATGCATCTTGCTGCCTTTCCAATGAAGCAAGTTTAATTTAGTAATAGGTGAAAAACCATACCTACAAAGGTGTTAATCAGAGACTTGGCTTTGTGGACACTTTTCAGAGAACAAATTTGTTAGCATAAAAATAAAGCCAGAAAATGAAGAGCTGTTTAATCACTCAATTGGATTTTTTTTCCAGCATATTTCTTTTTCTCTGCAACCCACTGCTAAATTGTGCTTCCTAGCTGTTTTTATAAAATCACTGAATCAAATCTAACTCTGATTACATCAGAGAAGGCCAGGTACCCTACACCATAACAGGGGGTTTGAAATTTTGACTTGTCTACTTAAAGATCACCAAAATCTGATAACAAGGTCAATTACGTCCCTGGGTGGGATTGAACCACCAACCTTTTGGTTAGTAGCCAGACACACTAACCGATTGCGCCACAGAGACACTTTGTAAAAAGTAAGTACTGACAAAGGCTAATAAGCATACATCTAGAACGTTTCCTAGAAAAACTTTAAAAAGTCAATAATCTGGAGAGTTTTTGTAAGATGTTTCTTCCATCAACCAACGAAGAAACACATTGGTACTTTCCCATGATGAGTGAGTGCTTCAGGATCTCTTGCACTTACATGTGCAGCAGAGTACTGCAATGGAAGCATGCTGGGCCCATAACCCAGAGGTAGGCATATTGAAACTATCCTTTGCTATATGCATTTTTTTTTGTTAATTTAAGTAATCAAAACTGGGATTGATATTTTTGCTCTTTTATTTTTACTTAAAGTACAATAACTTTTACCATTTTAATTTGTTTTAATAGTATATTGACAGTATAATTATTTTTTAAAAAATCCACTTAATTTTCTTTACCCTATTATTAAAAGGGTAATTGACAAAAACAAACTACATTGTCACCAGAAGAGCAATACAAAATGTACAAGTGATATATTAAAATCATCTTTCCAGCTTGAATTTCAATGATGCATTGGGGCAACGATTTTGTGAGAAACATCTTCACCCTTAAATAAAGATTTTCTTAATTCCTTACCTGTGTGCTAATTAGATATCACCTTGTTTTCACATTAAACAGACTTCTACATGAGAAAGCAGCAAGGATGCAGTGGCGTTAATGTTTCCTGGTGTCAACCTGTATTATTTCAGTAGACATTGAAATGAGGATGCATCTTACTGCCTTTCCAATGAAGCAAGTTTAATTTAGTAATAGGTGAAAAACCATCCCTACAAAGGTGTTAATCAGAGACTTGGCTTTGTGGACACTTTTCAGAGAACAAATTTGTTAGCATAAAAATAAAGCCAGAAAATGAAGAGCTGTTTAATCACTCAATTGGATTTTTTTTGCCAGCATATTTCTTTTTCTCTGCAACCCACTGCTAAATTGTGCTTCCTAGCTGTTTTTATAAAATCACTGAATCAAATCTAACTCTGATTACATCAGAGAAGGCCAGGTACCCTACACCATAAGAGGGGGTTTGAAATTTTGACTTGTCTACTTAAAGATCACCAAAATCTGATAACAAGTTCAATTACTTCCCTGGGTGGGATTGAACCACCAACCTTTTGGTTAGTAGCCAGACACACTACCCGATTGCGCCACAAAGACACTTTGCAAAAAGTATATACTGACAAAGGCTAATAAGCATACATCTAGAACGTTTCCTAGAAAAACTTTAAAAAGTTAATAAGCTGGAGAGTTTTTGTAAGATGTTTCTTCCATCAACCAACGAAGAAACACATTGGTACTTTCCCATGATGAGTGAGTGCTTCAGGATCTCTTGCACTTACATGTGCAGCAGAGTACTGCAATGGAAGCATGCTGGGCCCATAACCCAGAGGTAGGCAGATTGAAACTATCCTTTGCTATATGCATTTTTTTTGTTAATTTAAGTAATCAAAACTGGGATTGATATTTTTGCTCTTTTATTTTTACTTAAAGTACAATAACTTTTACCATTTTAATTTGTTTTAATAGTATATTGACAGTATAGTTTTCTTTAAAAAATCCACTTAATTTTCTTTACCCTATTATTAAAAGGGTAATTGACAAAAACAAACTACATTGTCACCAGAAGAGCAATACAAAATGTACAAGTGATATATTAAAATCATCTTTCCAGCTTGAATTTCAATGATGCATTGGGGCAACGATTTTGTGAGAAACATCTTCACCCTTAAATAAAGATTTTCTTAATTCCTTACCTGTGTGCTAATTAGATATCACCTTGTTTTCACATTAAACAGACTTCTACATGAGAAAGCAGCAAGGATGCAGTGGCGTTAATGTTTCCTGGTGTCAACCTGTATTATTTCAGTAGACATTGAAATGAGGATGCATCTTGCTGCCTTTCCAATGAAGCAAGTTTAATTTAGTTATAGGTGAAAAACCATCCCTACAAAGGTGTTAATCAGAGACTTGGCTTTGTGGATACTTTTTAGAGAACAAATTTGTTAGCATAAAAATAAAGGCAGAAAATGAAGAGCTGTTTAATCACTCAATTGGATTTTTCTGCCAGCATATTTTTTTTCTCTGCAACCCATTGCTAAATTGTGCTTCCTAGCTGTTTTTTATAAAATCACTGAATCAAATCTAACTCTGATTACATCAGAGAAGGCCAGGTACCCTACACCATAAGAGGGGGTTTGAAATTTTGACTTGTCTACTTAAATATCACCAAAACCTGATCACAAGGTCAATTATGTCCCTGGGTGGGATTGAACCACCAACCTTTTGGTTAGTAGCCAGACACACTAACCGATTGCGCCACAGAGACACTTTGCAAAAAGTACATACTGACAAAGGCTAATAAGCATTCATCTAGAACGTTTCCTAGAAAAACTTTAAAAAGTCAATAATCTGGAGAGTTTTTGTAAGAATTTTCTTAACTCAACCAACGAAGAAACACATTGGTACTTTCCCATTATGAGATGAGTGCTTCAGGATCTCTTGCACTTACATGTGCAGCAGAGTACTGCAATGGAAGCATGCTGGGCTCATTACCCAGAGGTAGGCAGATTGAAACTATCCTCTGCTATATGCATTTTTTTTGTTAATTAAAGTAATCCAAAACTGGGATTGATATGTTAGCTATTTTATGTTTACTTAAAGTACAATAACTTTTACCATTTTAATTTGTTTTAATAGTATATTGACAGTATTGTTTTCTTTCAAAAATCCACTTAATTTTCTTTACCCTATTATTAAAATGGTAATTGACAAAAACAAACTACATTGTCACCAGAAGAGCAATACAAAATGTACAAGTGATATATTAAAATCATCTTTCCAGCTTGAATTTCAATGATGCATTGGGGCAACGATTTTGTGAGAAACATCTTCACCCTTAAATAAAGATTTTCTTAATTCCTTACCTGTGTGCTAATTAGATATCACCTTGTTTTCACATTAAACAGACTTCCACATGAGAAAGCAGCAAGGATGCATTGGCGTTAATGTTTCCTGGTGTCAACCTGTATTATTTCAGTAGACATTGAAATGAGGATGCATCTTGCTGCCTTTCCAATGAAGCAAGTTTAATTTAGTAATAGGTGAAAAACCATCCTTACAAAGGTGTTCATCAGAGACTTGGCTTTGTGGACACTTTTCAGAGAACAAATTTGTTAGCATAAAAATAAAGCCAGAAAATGAAGAGCTGTTTAATCACTCAATTGGATTTTTTTGCCAGCATATTTCTTTTTCTCTGCAACCCACTGCTAAATTGTGCTTCCTAGCTGTTTTTATAAAATCACTGAATCAAATCTAACTCTGATTACATCAGAGAAGGCCAGGTACCCTACACCATAAGAGGGGATTTGAAATTTTGACTTGTCTACTTAAATATCACCAAAATCTGATCACAAGGTCAATTACATCCCTGGGTGGGATTGAACCACCAACCTTCTGGTTTATAGCCGTACACACTAACTGATTGCACCACAGAGACACTCTGCGAAAGTACATACTGACAAAGGCTAATAAGCATTCATCTAAAACATTTCCTAGAAAAACTTTAAAAAGTCAATAATCTGGAGAGTTTTTGTAAGATGTTTCTTCCATCCACCAACGAAGAAACACATTGGTACTTTCCCATGATGAGTGAGTGCTTCAGGATCTCTTGCACTTACATGTGCAGCAGAGTACTGCAATGGAAGCATGCTGGGCCAATAACCCAGAGGTAGGCAGATTAAAACTATCCTCTGCTATATGCATTTTTTTTTGTTAATTAAAGTAATCCAAAACTGGGATTGATATTTTTGCTCTTTTATTTTTCATTAAAGTACAATAACTTTTACCATTTTAATTTGTTTTAATAGTATATTGAAAGTATTGTTTTCTTTTAAAAATCCACTTAATTTTCTTTACCCTATTATTAAAATGGTAATTGACAAAAACAAACTACATTGTCACCAGAAGAGCAATACAAAATGTACAAGTGATATATTAAAATCATCTTTCCAGCTTGAATTTCAATGATGCATTGGGGCAACGATTTTGTGAGAAACATTTTCACCCTTAAATAAAGATTTTCTTAATTCCTTACCTGTGTGCTAATTAGATATCACCTTGTTTTCACATTAAACAGACTTCCACATGAGAAAGCAGCAAGGATGCAGTGGCGTTAATGTTTCCTGGTGTCAACCTGTATTATTTCAGTAGACATTGAAATGAGGATGCATCTTGCTGCCTTTCCAATGAAGCAAGTTTAATTTAGTAATAGGTGAAAAACCATCCTTACAAAGGTGTTAATCAGAGACTTGGCTTTGTGGACACTTTTCAGAGAACAAATTTGTTAGCATAAAAATAAAGCCAGAAAATGAAGAGCTGTTTAATCACTCAATTGGATTTTTTTGCCAGCATATTTCTTTTTCTCTGCAACCCACTGCTAAATTGTGCTTCCTAGCTGTTTTTATAAAATCACTGAATTAAATCTAACTCTGATTACATCAGAGAAGGCCAGGTACCCTACACCATAAGAGGGGGTTTGATATTTTGACTTGTCTACTTAAAGATCACCAAAATCTGATAACAAGGTCAATTACGTCCCTGGGTGGGATCGAACCACCAACCTTTTGGTTAATAGCCATACACACTAACTGATTGCGCCACAGAGACACTTTGCAAAAGTCCATACTGACAAAGGCTAATAAGCATTCATCTAAAACGTTTCCTAGAAAAACTTTAAAAAGTCAATAATCTGGAGAGTTTTTGTAAGATGTTTCTTCCATCAACCAAAGAAGAAACACATTGGTACTTTCCCATGATGAGTGAGTGCTTCAGGATCTCTTGCACTTACATGTGCAGCAGAGTACTGCAATGGAAGCATACTGGGCCCATAACCCAGAGGTAGGCAGATTGAAACTATCCTTTGCTATAAGCATTTTTTTTTTGTTAATTTAAGTAATCAAAACTGGGATTGATATTTTTGCTCTTTTATTTTTACTTAAAGTACAATAACTTTTACCATTTTAATTTGTTTTAATAGTATATTGACAGTATAGTTTTCTTTAAAAAATCCACTTAATTTTCTTTACCCTATTATTAAAAGGGTAATTGACAAAAACAAACTACATTGTCACCAGAAGAGCAATACAAAATGTACAAGTGATATATTAAAATCATCTTTCCAGCTTGAATTTCAATGATGCATTGGGTCAACGATTTTGTGAGAAACATCTTCACCCTTAAATAAAGATTTTCTTAATTCCTTACCTGTGTGCTAATTAGATATCACCTTGTTTTCACATTAAACAGACTTCTACATGAGAAAGCAGCAAGGATGCAGTGGCGTTAATGTTTCCTGGTGTCAACCTGTATTATTTCAGTAGACATTGAAATGAGGATGCATCTTGCTGCCTTTCCAATGAAGCAAGTTTAATTTAGTAATAGGTGAAAAACCATCCCTACAAAGGTGTTAATCAGAGACTTGGCTTTGTGGACACTTTTCAGAGAACAAATTTGTTAGCATAAAAATAAAGCCAGAAAATGAAGAGCTGTTTAATCACTCAATTGGATTTTTTTTGCCAGCATATTTCTTTTTCTCTGCAACCCACTGCTAAATTGTGCTTCCTAGCTGTTTTTATTAAATCACTGAATCAAATCTAACTCTGATTACATCAGAAAAGGCCAAGTACCCTACACCATAACAGGGGGTTTGAAATTTTGACTTGTCTACTTAAAGATCACCAAAATCTGATCACAAAGTCAATTACGTCCCTGGGTGGGATTGAACCACCAACCTTTTGGTTAGTAGCCAGACACACTAACCCATTGCGCCACAGAGATACTTCACGAAAAGTCCCTACTGACAAAGGCTAATAAGCATACATCTAGAACGTTTCCTAGAAAAACTTTAAAAAGTCAATAATCTGGAGAGTTTTTGTAAAATGTTTCTTCCATCAACCAACGAAGAAACACATTGGTACTTTCCCATGATGAGTGAGTGCTTCAGGATCTCTTGCACTTACATGTGCAGCAGAGTACTGCAATGGAAGCATGCTGGGCCCATAACCCAGAGGTAGGCAGATTGAAACTATCCTTTGCTATATGCATTTTTTTTGTTAATTTAAGTAATCAAAACTGGGATTGATATTTTTGCTCTTTTATTTTTACTTGAAGTACAATAACTTTTACCATTTTAATTTGTTTAAATCCACTTAATTTTCTTTACCCTATTATTAAAAGGGTAATTGACAAAAACAAACTACATTGTCACCAGAAGAGCAATACAAAATGTACAAGTGATATATTAAAATCATCTTTCCAGCTTGAATTTCAATGATGCATTGGGGCAACGATTTTGTGAGAAACATCTTCACCCTTAAATAAAGATTTTCTTAATTCCTTACCTGTGTGCTAATTAGATATCACCTTGTTTTCACATTAAACAGACTTCCACATGAGAAAGCAGCAAGGATGCAGTGGCGTTAATGTTTCCTGGTGTCAACCCGTATTATTTCAGTAGACATTGAAATGAGGATGCATCTTGCTGCCTTTCCAATGAAGCAAATTTAATTTAGTAATAGGTGAAAAACCATCCCTACAAAGGTGTTAATCAGAGACTTGGCTTTGTGGACACTTTTCAGAGAACAAATTTGTTAGCATAAAAATAAAGCCAGAAAATGAAGAGCTGTTTAATCACTCAATTGGATTTTTTTGCCAGCATATTTCTTTTTCTCTGCAACCCACTGCTAAATTGTGCTTCCTAGCTGTTTTTATAAAATCACTGGGGTATATTTACTAAGCTCCCGATTTTGACCGAGATGGCGTTTTTTCTTCAAAGTGTCATCTCGGTCATTTACTAAACACTAATCACGGCAGTGATGAGGTCATTCGTATTTTTTTGCTAGTCCAAGTTCAAAATTACGAATGAATACACCATCGGTCAAATTACGCCTGTTTAGATATGAATCTCGGTCATTTATTAACCATTCGTAATTGCATTTGCTGCCGCGAAAATGATTTCGCGGCCGCGAAAAATTACGATTCGCATTTTTTTCCTAAAAAAAAACGCGCCAGCCTTTGAAAACCGCGTTTACATGTGAACTTAATTATCCATTACTCACACCTGTTTTTTTGGGCCTATAAAAGTGTTTCAGGCACATTCTGAACTACTCTCACTCTGAAATGGCGGCTGTAGTGTGTGGCAATGGTTTTTTGTTGGCTGTGGGATACGTTAGACTGCTCCATGAGGCTTCCAGGAATCAGGACCAGGTAAGTGAACATGGCCAACAGGTTGTCCAGGTACCGCGGAGGCTGCGCCAGCCTCGTTTTTTTAGAGGGCGTTTAAACTTAAATGCATTGTCCGATGATAGGGTCATACAGATGTTCCGCCTAAATAGAAACAACATTTTCCACCTGTATGACCTTGTCAAACTGGGCATAGACCCTGAGACAGCACGCTCTCGCTCTGTCTCAGGCCTACACAAACTCCTGGCTGTGTTACACTTTATGGCTACTGGGAGCTTCCAGGCTGTGGCAGGCGACGTCATTGGGATCTCACAGCCCACCTTTTCAAGATTTTTGATGCAGGTGAGTCTAAAAATACATATGCGGTTATGGCTAAGTGTTGCTTGTGTAAGTTGAAACACCACAGTATTGTAGAGAATACCTAACATGACACTCACCTTAGCTTATTTAATGTCCACTCAGGTTTTGGATGTGTTGGAGCCACACATTAAAGCCTCAATCTGCTTCCCTACTGAGGAGTCGGAGTGGAGTGCTGTCAGGGTAGCTTTCTATGAGCTTGCAGGCATGCCCAATGTGCTGGGGGCCATAGATTGCACACACGTTCAGCTGAGATCACCTAAGGGCCGCCAGTATATATATACTAATAGGCATATGGATCAATCAACTAATGTCCAGGTGGTCTGTGATGCAAATTTAAAAATTATGAGTGTTGTTGCAGGTTACCCTGGTGCCTGCCATGACTCCTTCATCCTCAGTCAGTCATCGCTCTTCGATAAATTTGAGGAGGGACAAATGCCTGATGGCTGGCTGTTGGGTATGTTGAAAATGTTATGTGTGTATGTCTTTTAACCACAGCCTAGATTTTGGAGGAGGTGATAGAATAATCTAACATATGTCCTAATGTTGACTATATATGTTTTTCAGGTGATGGGGGTTACGGCTGCTACTCTTGGCTCCTTACTCCATTGTCCCAACCTGATTCTCCTGCTGAACACAGTTATAATCATGCACATAAGGCTACGCGGAATGTGATAGAAAGATGTTTTGGGGTGCTGAAGTCACGTTTTCGGTGTCTGGATAAATCTGGTGGCCTTTTGTTGTATAGTCCCTCAAAGGTGACTCGGATTGTGTTCTGCTGCTGTTTTCTCCATAATCTGTGTTTAAGTCAACATCTGGCACATGGTGAGGGAGAAAGCAGTCAGCAAGCAGAGGAGTTAGATACATCTGGTGACAGTGTGAGTACAATTGTAGGGAGGCAGGTACGTCAAGAAGTGATCCTGCGATATTTTACAGGTAAGTTTTATTATGCTGTAATTATCCTTCACTAAACACTTTGCTCTACTTTCTATTGTGTGTTCTGTTACTTACTGTTTGTTGTTTATAGTGGTGTGTCCATTGTGCTTAGTTGATGCTAACAAAACATTTACAGTCATTACCCTTGAAAAACATAACTACATACATACAGACCAGCTTAAAAAATTTTGGAGACGGACACAGGAATGTTTTTTTTTAACAAATTTTTGTATTTATTTGCACAAAAAGATTGGTGTTATTTTTTTCGCTTGTGTGTGCTGGGTGCTGGCTCACTGGCACGTGCTCTTGAGGAACGCCGGACAGGGGAGGTTACTGGCGTTTGAACAGGGGTCGTGGTCCCCGAGCTGGAGGTAACTTGCTGAGCTCCCATCATAGCAATATTGCTGCTCAAATTATTTAAACTGGCAATCAGCTGAGTGTTTGTAGCAGTGTGGCTGGCTACAATCCTGGATAAGGCCTCATTCACCACTTGATTGTGTTGAATGATCTGAACGAGTGCCTGCTGATGTCGCTGTTGCTCATCTATAATGCGGGATAAATGTGCATTCATTTGGCTGTTTTCAGCCCTAATTTGCTCCATTGAGGTAGCCATTCTCCCTACTTGTACTATCAGTCTGCCCGAGTTGCGACTAATACGCGGTAGATGATGGGGCAGACTGGCAAGGTGTTGTGTATGTTGGGTCAGGGTGGCATTGCTTTGGGCCTGTTGGCTTGTCCAACTGGCCCAAAAATCGCCAGGAATTTGGCTTGGGGGCGGAGCTTGTGCCAGTTGGGGACTGATGGATGGTTGGGGTATATCCTGCAACTGTATTGGCATGCTTGGATCAACAGCTGTAAGTTGCAGTGTGAAGGATGGCTCTTGTTCTGGTCCCTGCTGGTCCTCGGCGGACATCAAGTTGTGCTCTGTATGGGGTAGGCAACATGCAATGTTGTAATTTTTTTTAATTTGGCCTGGCTAATGCAACACATTAATACATTCCTAATACTACATTTTTGCATTATTAGCACTTGTTTTTCTCAACGTTAACAATTTATAATTTTTATATTTTAAAAAACCAACACAGGCGCAAACATTGCCAAATTTGCATATTCCTCACTTAACTAACTTCCCTCCACACCATTACACTGTTAGATTCCCTCCCCTCACCACGATATAGACTACTTACCTGTATAGTCCAGAGGAGCGGAGCAAGTAAGCCATCTACATACTGGACAGGGGCGATGTGTGAACACTCTAATGGTTTTTTTATTTCGGTCCAACATTTAATTTTATTCATATTTTTTTAAAAATGTGAACGTGTGTGTGCTTAATGTATCCTCAAATCTGTTGTTTTCATACAAATAGGTTGTCTAGACCATCCACTAAGACCTTATCTAATTTTATTAAAGCACCTTGAGCAATTGAAGACGTTACATCACATTGATTGTTGAGGAAAACATGTAAACTCCAAACCAACTAACAACATCTTAAGTGTACTGTGTATATTATTGCTTATGTGTTTAATTTATGTTTTTACTCACCAGATAACTGAGGTGATCTGGCCTCATCACTCTGCGAACTCGACAATAGTGCCAGTGGTGGCTGGGGTGACACTGCCGAAAGTCTTCGCCTGGGTGGGGATGATGGAGGTGCGGAATCAGAGCCAAGACGCCGTGTCTTAGTTGGCCTCCTGGGTAAGTGGCCCAAGCCCTGTGATGGGCGGCTTACAGGAGGTCGGCTTCCAGAAGCAGAACCTAGGTGCAAAATTTAAACTTAATATTTTGTACTTCTATGTGTTTTCAGAATATGTGACTACAGTGAAGACTTACCTGCAATACCGGCATCATCCTGACTTGTGTGAGGCCTGTCTGGGCGGCTGGTCTGTGTGACTGTGGAAAAAGTGACCCCAACATTATTACCATGTTTTTGGAAAAATGACCCACTGAAAACCATTAATGTACTGTAAGCATCTATATGGTTTTGTTTAAAACAAATTTTTAAGCTTAAGAGCTTCTACATTCATGATTTTGAGTTGAATATCAAAATGTACTTGATGTGGCACACAATAAATTTATTTAAAATAAGTTTTTGGTCTCAGATATTGCAGAGATTGAGTACTTGCAAATATTTTTAAAATGTAATGTTTTAAAAATTTCCCCGCTTTTCTGTTTGTTAAAAAAACAAAAACCTTTTGTGGATTTTAAACAAACACACATGTTCAAGCATTATCGCCAAAAATTGCAACAAAAAAAGAAAAAAAAACATTCAAAACACAAACACACCTTAAGGGAGCATAGGCATGCAATCTGTTTTGTGAGAAAAAAATCATCCTTTAAACTTTAAAAATGAAATTAACTAAATTTTACAGACATTTTAAGAACAATATTACAAAACAAACTTACCATCCTGCGTGGGTCGGTCCGAATCCCGGACATGAGTAGCAGACACCACTTCGCCAGGAATCAATGCCCGCACAGGCTCCTCCCAGTCCCGATAGCTTACACGTAAAGGTGGCCCACCTCCGGTTCTCCGTGCAGATTTGGACTCTTTGGCCATCTTGGCCTTGACACGCCGCTTAATATCATAGAAACGCTTGCGGCACGTGTCCTCTGTCCGCCTCACCACACCCTCACTATTCACAGCAAGTATGACTTGCCCCCACAGGGCAGACTTCCTGCGGGAGGACACCCTGGCAGCATCCTGACCAAACAATTGGCGATGGTGCTTCATCAGCTCACGCACCAACGCCATGTTTTCAGCATAGCTGAACTTTATATTCCTGCCAGTCTTGGTAGTGGTGCGTGGCTGCGGTGCCACAACACCATCACTATCACTGGAAAATCCAGCAACAGGCACCCCCTCCTCCTCCTCCTCACTAACCTCCTCCCTCTCACTACCCCCCTCCACCTCACTACCAGCCTCCACCTCACTACCAGCCTCCACCTCACTACCAGCCTCCACCTCACTAACCTCCGCCACCACACTGACCTCTGAGTCGGACATGACAAACAACATAAAACACACAAAAATGAAAACACAAAACACACTCCTCCACTACTCCTACTACACACCACACAGCCAACACACACGCTCACTCACTCACAAACAATGACAAAAGACTGAAAAAAAAAAACAAGGACAAAAAAGTTTACAAACTGGGAAAAAACAATACTACAAAGATCACAAGACTACTAACACACACAGTACAGCACTCAACAATCACCAAACTCCTCTCCAAATCCACCAAAAACTCCACCAAACTCACCAACTCCAAATACACCTTCCTCTCTCCTCTCCACTAGCTAAACCCACGAGGTGCGGAGTGTTTGGGGCGTTTTTATAGTAACATGCACAGACACTCCTCCTTCACGAATACAACCAATCACGGCCGCGTGACGTAAACGAAACTTAGGAGTAAAAACGCGGCCGCAAATTCAAAATCACTGCCGTAACAGACTTGTGACGCAGTTGTAAAAAAAACGCAACAACGCGGCCGCAAAATAGCAAACGCGGCCGCATTCAGCAGCAAAAAAACACGAATGACATCGACATCGGAAGATACGGAAAATACGAATACGACTGCTTAGTAAATGAGTCGTAATCAATTCAAAAAGTTGCAGATTTACACTGTCGATGTCAGTCGTGATTGAACTTGAACATGATTCTGAAAAATACGAATCTTAGTAAATATACCCCACTGAATCAAATCTAACTCTGATTACATCAGAGAAGGCCAGGTACCCTACACCATAAGAGGGGGTTTGAAATTTTGACTTGTCTACTTAAAGATCACCAAAATCTGATAACAAGGTCAATTACGTCCCTGGGTGGGATTGAACCACCAACCTTTTGGTTTATAGCCGTACACACTAACTGATTGCACCACAGAGACACTTTGCAAAAGCACATACTGACAAAGGCTAATAAGCATTCATCTAAAACGTTTCCTAGAAAAACTTTAAAAAGTCAATAATCTGGAGAGTTTTTGTAAGATGTTTCTTCCATCCACCAAAGAAGAAACACATTGGTACTTTCCCATGATGAGTGAGTGCTTCAGGATCTATTGCACTTACATGTGCAGCAGAGTACAGCAATGGAAGCATGCTGGGCACATAACCCAGAGGTAGGCAGATTGAAACTATCCTCTGCTATATGCATTTTTTTTTGTTAATTAAAGTAATCCAAAACTGGGATTGATATGTTGGCTCTTTTATTTTTACTTACAGTACAATAACTTTTACCATTTTAATTTGTTTTAATAGTATATTGACAGTATTGTTTTCTTTCAAAAATCCACTTAATTTTCTTTACCCTATTATTAAAATGGTAATTGACAAAAACAAACTACATTGTCACCAGAAGAGCAATACAAAATGTACAAGTGATATATTAAAATCATCTTTCCAGCTTGAATTTCAATGATGCATTGGGGCAACGATTTTGTGAGAAACATTTTCACCCTTAAATAAAGATTTTCTTAATTCCTTACCTGTGTGCTAATTAGATATCACCTTGTTTTCACATTAAACAGACTTCCACATGAGAAAGCAGCAAGGATGCAGTGGCGTTAATGTTTCCTGGTGTCAACCTGTATTATTTCAGTAGACATTGAAATGAGGATGCATCTTACTGCCTTTCCAATGAAGCAAGTTTAATTTAGTAATAGGTGAAAAACCATCCCTACAAAGGTGTTAATCAGAGACTTGGCTTTGTGGACACTTTTCAGAGAACAAATTTGTTAGCATAAAAATAAAGCCAGAAAATGAAGAGCTGTTTAATCACTCAATTGGATTTTTTTTGCCAGCATATTTCTTTTTCTCTGCAACCCACTGCTAAATTGTGCTTCCTAGCTGTTTTTATAAAATCACTGAATCAAATCTAACTCTGATTACATCAGAGAAGGCCAGGTACCCTACACCATAACAGGGGGTTTGAAATTTTGACTTGTCTACTTAAAGATCACCAAAATCTGATAACAAGGTCAATTACGTCCCTGGGTGGGATTGAACCACCAACCTTTTGGTTAGTAGCCAGACACACTAACCGATTGCGCCACAGAGACACTTTGTAAAAAGTAAGTACTGACAAAGGCTAATAAGCATACATCTAGAACGTTTCCTAGAAAAACTTTAAAAAGTCAATAATCTGGAGAGTTTTTGTAAGATGTTTCTTCCATCAACCAACGAAGAAACACATTGGTACTTTCCCATGATGAGTGAGTGCTTCAGGATCTCTTGCACTTACATGTGCAGCAGAGTACTGCAATGGAAGCATGCTGGGCCCATAACCCAGAGGTAGGCATATTGAAACTATCCTTTGCTATATGCATTTTTTTTTGTTAATTTAAGTAATCAAAACTGGGATTGATATTTTTGCTCTTTTATTTTTACTTAAAGTACAATAACTTTTACCATTTTAATTTGTTTTAATAGTATATTGACAGTATAATTATTTTTTAAAAAATCCACTTAATTTTCTTTACCCTATTATTAAAAGGGTAATTGACAAAAACAAACTACATTGTCACCAGAAGAGCAATACAAAATGTACAAGTGATATATTAAAATCATCTTTCCAGCTTGAATTTCAATGATGCATTGGGGCAACGATTTTGTGAGAAACATCTTCACCCTTAAATAAAGATTTTCTTAATTCCTTACCTGTGTGCTAATTAGATATCACCTTGTTTTCACATTAAACAGACTTCTACATGAGAAAGCAGCAAGGATGCAGTGGCGTTAATGTTTCCTGGTGTCAACCTGTATTATTTCAGTAGACATTGAAATGAGGATGCATCTTACTGCCTTTCCAATGAAGCAAGTTTAATTTAGTAATAGGTGAAAAACCATCCCTACAAAGGTGTTAATCAGAGACTTGGCTTTGTGGATACTTTTTAGAGAACAAATTTGTTAGCATAAAAATAAAGGCAGAAAATGAAGAGCTGTTTAATCACTCAATTGGATTTTTCTGCCAGCATATTTTTTTTCTCTGCAACCCATTGCTAAATTGTGCTTCCTAGCTGTTTTTTATAAAATCACTGAATCAAATCTAACTCTGATTACATCAGAGAAGGCCAGGTACCCTACACCATAAGAGGGGGTTTGAAATTTTGACTTGTCTACTTAAATATCACCAAAACCTGATCACAAGGTCAATTATGTCCCTGGGTGGGATTGAACCACCAACCTTTTGGTTAGTAGCCAGAAACACTAACCGATTGCGCCACAGAGACACTTTGCAAAAAGTACATACTGACAAAGGCTAATAAGCATTCATCTAGAACGTTTCCTAGAAAAACTTTAAAAAGTCAATAATCTGGAGAGTTTTTGTAAGAATTTTCTTAACTCAACCAACGAAGAAACACATTGGTACTTTCCCATTATGAGATGAGTGCTTCAGGATCTCTTGCACTTACATGTGCAGCAGAGTACTGCAATGGAAGCATGCTGGGCCCATTACCCAGAGGTAGGCAGATTGAAACTATCCTCTGCTATATGCATTTTTTTTGTTAATTAAAGTAATCCAAAACTGGGATTGATATGTTAGCTATTTTATGTTTACTTAAAGTACAATAACTTTTACCATTTTAATTTGTTTTAATAGTATATTGACAGTATTGTTTTCTTTCAAAAATCCACTTAATTTTCTTTACCCTATTATTAAAATGGTAATTGACAAAAACAAACTACATTGTCACCAGAAGAGCAATACAAAATGTACAAGTGATATATTAAAATCATCTTTCCAGCTTGAATTTCAATGATGCATTGGGGCAACGATTTTGTGAGAAACATCTTCACCCTTAAATAAAGATTTTCTTAATTCCTTACCTGTGTGCTAATTAGATATCACCTTGTTTTCACATTAAACAGACTTCCACATGAGAAAGCAGCAAGGATGCATTGGCGTTAATGTTTCCTGGTGTCAACCTGTATTATTTCAGTAGACATTGAAATGAGGATGCATCTTGCTGCCTTTCCAATGAAGCAAGTTTAATTTAGTAATAGGTGAAAAACCATCCTTACAAAGGTGTTCATCAGAGACTTGGCTTTGTGGACACTTTTCAGAGAACAAATTTGTTAGCATAAAAATAAAGCCAGAAAATGAAGAGCTGTTTAATCACTCAATTGGATTTTTTTGCCAGCATATTTCTTTTTCTCTGCAACCCACTGCTAAATTGTGCTTCCTAGCTGTTTTTATAAAATCACTGAATCAAATCTAACTCTGATTACATCAGAGAAGGCCAGGTACCCTACACCATAAGAGGGGATTTGAAATTTTGACTTGTCTACTTAAATATCACCAAAATCTGATCACAAGGTCAATTACATCCCTGGGTGGGATTGAACCACCAACCTTCTGGTTTATAGCCGTACACACTAACTGATTGCACCACAGAGACACTCTGCGAAAGTACATACTGACAAAGGCTAATAAGCATTCATCTAAAACATTTCCTAGAAAAACTTTAAAAAGTCAATAATCTGGAGAGTTTTTGTAAGATGTTTCTTCCATCCACCAACGAAGAAACACATTGGTACTTTCCCATGATGAGTGAGTGCTTCAGGATCTCTTGCACTTACATGTGCAGCAGAGTACTGCAATGGAAGCATGCTGGGCCAATAACCCAGAGGTAGGCAGATTAAAACTATCCTCTGCTATATGCATTTTTTTTTGTTAATTAAAGTAATCCAAAACTGGGATTGATATTTTTGCTCTTTTATTTTTCATTAAAGTACAATAACTTTTACCATTTTAATTTGTTTTAATAGTATATTGAAAGTATTGTTTTCTTTTAAAAATCCACTTAATTTTCTTTACCCTATTATTAAAATGGTAATTGACAAAAACAAACTACATTGTCACCAGAAGAGCAATACAAAATGTACAAGTGATATATTAAAATCATCTTTCCAGCTTGAATTTCAATGATGCATTGGGGCAACGATTTTGTGAGAAACATTTTCACCCTTAAATAAAGATTTTCTTAATTCCTTACCTGTGTGCTAATTAGATATCACCTTGTTTTCACATTAAACAGACTTCCACATGAGAAAGCAGCAAGGATGCAGTGGCGTTAATGTTTCCTGGTGTCAACCTGTATTATTTCAGTAGACATTGAAATGAGGATGCATCTTGCTGCCTTTCCAATGAAGCAAGTTTAATTTAGTAATAGGTGAAAAACCATCCTTACAAAGGTGTTAATCAGAGACTTGGCTTTGTGGACACTTTTCAGAGAACAAATTTGTTAGCATAAAAATAAAGCCAGAAAATGAAGAGCTGTTTAATCACTCAATTGGATTTTTTTGCCAGCATATTTCTTTTTCTCTGCAACCCACTGCTAAATTGTGCTTCCTAGCTGTTTTTATAAAATCACTGAATTAAATCTAACTCTGATTACATCAGAGAAGGCCAGGTACCCTACACCATAAGAGGGGGTTTGATATTTTGACTTGTCTACTTAAAGATCACCAAAATCTGATAACAAGGTCAATTACGTCCCTGGGTGGGATCGAACCACCAACCTTTTGGTTAATAGCCATACACACTAACTGATTGCGCCACAGAGACACTTTGCAAAAGTCCATACTGACAAAGGCTAATAAGCATTCATCTAAAACGTTTCCTAGAAAAACTTTAAAAAGTCAATAATCTGGAGAGTTTTTGTAAGATGTTTCTTCCATCAACCAAAGAAGAAACACATTGGTACTTTCCCATGATGAGTGAGTGCTTCAGGATCTCTTGCACTTACATGTGCAGCAGAGTACTGCAATGGAAGCATACTGGGCCCATAACCCAGAGGTAGGCAGATTGAAACTATCCTTTGCTATAAGCATTTTTTTTTTGTTAATTTAAGTAATCAAAACTGGGATTGATATTTTTGCTCTTTTATTTTTACTTAAAGTACAATAACTTTTACCATTTTAATTTGTTTTAATAGTATATTGACAGTATAGTTTTCTTTAAAAAATCCACTTAATTTTCTTTACCCTATTATTAAAAGGGTAATTGACAAAAACAAACTACATTGTCACCAGAAGAGCAATACAAAATGTACAAGTGATATATTAAAATCATCTTTCCAGCTTGAATTTCAATGATGCATTGGGTCAACGATTTTGTGAGAAACATCTTCACCCTTAAATAAAGATTTTCTTAATTCCTTACCTGTATGCTAATTAGATATCACCTTGTTTTCACATTAAACAGACTTCTACATGAGAAAGCAGCAAGGATGCAGTGGCGTTAATGTTTCCTGGTGTCAACCTGTATTATTTCAGTAGACATTGAAATGAGGATGCATCTTGCTGCCTTTCCAATGAAGCAAGTTTAATTTAGTAATAGGTGAAAAACCATCCCTACAAAGGTGTTAATCAGAGACTTGGCTTTGTGGACACTTTTCAGAGAACAAATTTGTTAGCATAAAAATAAAGCCAGAAAATGAAGAGCTGTTTAATCACTCAATTGGATTTTTTTTGCCAGCATATTTCTTTTTCTCTGCAACCCACTGCTAAATTGTGCTTCCTAGCTGTTTTTATTAAATCACTGAATCAAATCTAACTCTGATTACATCAGAAAAGGCCAAGTACCCTACACCATAACAGGGGGTTTGAAATTTTGACTTGTCTACTTAAAGATCACCAAAATCTGATCACAAAGTCAATTACGTCCCTGGGTGGGATTGAACCACCAACCTTTTGGTTAGTAGCCAGACACACTAACCCATTGCGCCACAGAGATACTTCACGAAAAGTCCCTACTGACAAAGGCTAATAAGCATACATCTAGAACGTTTCCTAGAAAAACTTTAAAAAGTCAATAATCTGGAGAGTTTTTGTAAAATGTTTCTTCCATCAACCAACGAAGAAACACATTGGTACTTTCCCATGATGAGTGAGTGCTTCAGGATCTCTTGCACTTACATGTGCAGCAGAGTACTGCAATGGAAGCATGCTGGGCCCATAACCCAGAGGTAGGCAGATTGAAACTATCCTTTGCTATATGCATTTTTTTTGTTAATTTAAGTAATCAAAACTGGGATTGATATTTTTGCTCTTTTATTTTTACTTGAAGTACAATAACTTTTACCATTTTAATTTGTTTAAATCCACTTAATTTTCTTTACCCTATTATTAAAAGGGTAATTGACAAAAACAAACTACATTGTCACCAGAAGAGCAATACAAAATGTACAAGTGATATATTAAAATCATCTTTCCAGCTTGAATTTCAATGATGCATTGGGGCAACGATTTTGTGAGAAACATCTTCACCCTTAAATAAAGATTTTCTTAATTCCTTACCTGTGTGCTAATTAGATATCACCTTGTTTTCACATTAAACAGACTTCCACATGAGAAAGCAGCAAGGATGCAGTGGCGTTAATGTTTCCTGGTGTCAACCCGTATTATTTCAGTAGACATTGAAATGAGGATGCATCTTGCTGCCTTTCCAATGAAGCAAATTTAATTTAGTAATAGGTGAAAAACCATCCCTACAAAGGTGTTAATCAGAGACTTGGCTTTGTGGACACTTTTCAGAGAACAAATTTGTTAGCATAAAAATAA
This sequence comes from Pseudophryne corroboree, assembly GCF_028390025.1. Lineage (NCBI taxonomy): Eukaryota > Metazoa > Chordata > Amphibia > Anura > Myobatrachidae > Pseudophryne > Pseudophryne corroboree. Next base: position 472,838 of record NW_026970090.1, on the reverse strand, counting down.
AGCCAGAAAATGAAGAGCTGTTTAATCACTCAATTGGATTTTTTTGCCAGCATATTTCTTTTTCTCTGCAACCCACTGCTAAATTGTGCTTCCTAGCTGTTTTTATAAAATCACTGGGGTATATTTACTAAGCTCCCGATTTTGACCGAGATGGCGTTTTTTCTTCAAAGTGTCATCTCGGTCATTTACTAAACACTAATCACGGCAGTGATGAGGTCATTCGTATTTTTTTGCTAGTCCAAGTTCAAAATTACGAATGAATACACCATCGGTCAAATTACGCCTGTTTAGATATGAATCTCGGTCATTTATTAACCATTCGTAATTGCATTTGCTGCCGCGAAAATGATTTCGCGGCCGCGAAAAATTACGATTCGCATTTTTTTCCTAAAAAAAAACGCGCCAGCCTTTGAAAACCGCGTTTACATGTGAACTTAATTATCCATTACTCACACCTGTTTTTTTGGGCCTATAAAAGTGTTTCAGGCACATTCTGAACTACTCTCACTCTGAAATGGCGGCTGTAGTGTGTGGCAATGGTTTTTTGTTGGCTGTGGGATACGTTAGACTGCTCCATGAGGCTTCCAGGAATCAGGACCAGGTAAGTGAACATGGCCAACAGGTTGTCCAGGTACCGCGGAGGCTGCGCCAGCCTCGTTTTTTTAGAGGGCGTTTAAACTTAAATGCATTGTCCGATGATAGGGTCATACAGATGTTCCGCCTAAATAGAAACAACATTTTCCACCTGTATGACCTTGTCAAACTGGGCATAGACCCTGAGACAGCACGCTCTCGCTCTGTCTCAGGCCTACACAAACTCCTGGCTGTGTTACACTTTATGGCTACTGGGAGCTTCCAGGCTGTGGCAGGCGACGTCATTGGGATCTCACAGCCCACCTTTTCAAGATTTTTGATGCAGGTGAGTCTAAAAATACATATGCGGTTATGGCTAAGTGTTGCTTGTGTAAGTTGAAACACCACAGTATTGTAGAGAATACCTAACATGACACTCACCTTAGCTTATTTAATGTCCACTCAGGTTTTGGATGTGTTGGAGCCACACATTAAAGCCTCAATCTGCTTCCCTACTGAGGAGTCGGAGTGGAGTGCTGTCAGGGTAGCTTTCTATGAGCTTGCAGGCATGCCCAATGTGCTGGGGGCCATAGATTGCACACACGTTCAGCTGAGATCACCTAAGGGCCGCCAGTATATATATACTAATAGGCATATGGATCAATCAACTAATGTCCAGGTGGTCTGTGATGCAAATTTAAAAATTATGAGTGTTGTTGCAGGTTACCCTGGTGCCTGCCATGACTCCTTCATCCTCAGTCAGTCATCGCTCTTCGATAAATTTGAGGAGGGACAAATGCCTGATGGCTGGCTGTTGGGTATGTTGAAAATGTTATGTGTGTATGTCTTTTAACCACAGCCTAGATTTTGGAGGAGGTGATAGAATAATCTAACATATGTCCTAATGTTGACTATATATGTTTTTCAGGTGATGGGGGTTACGGCTGCTACTCTTGGCTCCTTACTCCATTGTCCCAACCTGATTCTCCTGCTGAACACAGTTATAATCATGCACATAAGGCTACGCGGAATGTGATAGAAAGATGTTTTGGGGTGCTGAAGTCACGTTTTCGGTGTCTGGATAAATCTGGTGGCCTTTTGTTGTATAGTCCCTCAAAGGTGACTCGGATTGTGTTCTGCTGCTGTTTTCTCCATAATCTGTGTTTAAGTCAACATCTGGCACATGGTGAGGGAGAAAGCAGTCAGCAAGCAGAGGAGTTAGATACATCTGGTGACAGTGTGAGTACAATTGTAGGGAGGCAGGTACGTCAAGAAGTGATCCTGCGATATTTTACAGGTAAGTTTTATTATGCTGTAATTATCCTTCACTAAACACTTTGCTCTACTTTCTATTGTGTGTTCTGTTACTTACTGTTTGTTGTTTATAGTGGTGTGTCCATTGTGCTTAGTTGATGCTAACAAAACATTTACAGTCATTACCCTTGAAAAACATAACTACATACATACAGACCAGCTTAAAAAATTTTGGAGACGGACACAGGAATGTTTTTTTTTAACAAATTTTTGTATTTATTTGCACAAAAAGATTGGTGTTATTTTTTTCGCTTGTGTGTGCTGGGTGCTGGCTCACTGGCACGTGCTCTTGAGGAACGCCGGACAGGGGAGGTTACTGGCGTTTGAACAGGGGTCGTGGTCCCCGAGCTGGAGGTAACTTGCTGAGCTCCCATCATAGCAATATTGCTGCTCAAATTATTTAAACTGGCAATCAGCTGAGTGTTTGTAGCAGTGTGGCTGGCTACAATCCTGGATAAGGCCTCATTCACCACTTGATTGTGTTGAATGATCTGAACGAGTGCCTGCTGATGTCGCTGTTGCTCATCTATAATGCGGGATAAATGTGCATTCATTTGGCTGTTTTCAGCCCTAATTTGCTCCATTGAGGTAGCCATTCTCCCTACTTGTACTATCAGTCTGCCCGAGTTGCGACTAATACGCGGTAGATGATGGGGCAGACTGGCAAGGTGTTGTGTATGTTGGGTCAGGGTGGCATTGCTTTGGGCCTGTTGGCTTGTCCAACTGGCCCAAAAATCGCCAGGAATTTGGCTTGGGGGCGGAGCTTGTGCCAGTTGGGGACTGATGGATGGTTGGGGTATATCCTGCAACTGTATTGGCATGCTTGGATCAACAGCTGTAAGTTGCAGTGTGAAGGATGGCTCTTGTTCTGGTCCCTGCTGGTCCTCGGCGGACATCAAGTTGTGCTCTGTATGGGGTAGGCAACATGCAATGTTGTAATTTTTTTTAATTTGGCCTGGCTAATGCAACACATTAATACATTCCTAATACTACATTTTTGCATTATTAGCACTTGTTTTTCTCAACGTTAACAATTTATAATTTTTATATTTTAAAAAACCAACACAGGCGCAAACATTGCCAAATTTGCATATTCCTCACTTAACTAACTTCCCTCCACACCATTACACTGTTAGATTCCCTCCCCTCACCACGATATAGACTACTTACCTGTATAGTCCAGAGGAGCGGAGCAAGTAAGCCATCTACATACTGGACAGGGGCGATGTGTGAACACTCTAATGGTTTTTTTATTTCGGTCCAACATTTAATTTTATTCATATTTTTTTAAAAATGTGAACGTGTGTGTGCTTAATGTATCCTCAAATCTGTTGTTTTCATACAAATAGGTTGTCTAGACCATCCACTAAGACCTTATCTAATTTTATTAAAGCACCTTGAGCAATTGAAGACGTTACATCACATTGATTGTTGAGGAAAACATGTAAACTCCAAACCAACTAACAACATCTTAAGTGTACTGTGTATATTATTGCTTATGTGTTTAATTTATGTTTTTACTCACCAGATAACTGAGGTGATCTGGCCTCATCACTCTGCGAACTCGACAATAGTGCCAGTGGTGGCTGGGGTGACACTGCCGAAAGTCTTCGCCTGGGTGGGGATGATGGAGGTGCGGAATCAGAGCCAAGACGCCGTGTCTTAGTTGGCCTCCTGGGTAAGTGGCCCAAGCCCTGTGATGGGCGGCTTACAGGAGGTCGGCTTCCAGAAGCAGAACCTAGGTGCAAAATTTAAACTTAATATTTTGTACTTCTATGTGTTTTCAGAATATGTGACTACAGTGAAGACTTACCTGCAATACCGGCATCATCCTGACTTGTGTGAGGCCTGTCTGGGCGGCTGGTCTGTGTGACTGTGGAAAAAGTGACCCCAACATTATTACCATGTTTTTGGAAAAATGACCCACTGAAAACCATTAATGTACTGTAAGCATCTATATGGTTTTGTTTAAAACAAATTTTTAAGCTTAAGAGCTTCTACATTCATGATTTTGAGTTGAATATCAAAATGTACTTGATGTGGCACACAATAAATTTATTTAAAATAAGTTTTTGGTCTCAGATATTGCAGAGATTGAGTACTTGCAAATATTTTTAAAATGTAATGTTTTAAAAATTTCCCCGCTTTTCTGTTTGTTAAAAAAACAAAAACCTTTTGTGGATTTTAAACAAACACACATGTTCAAGCATTATCGCCAAAAATTGCAACAAAAAAAGAAAAAAAAACATTCAAAACACAAACACACCTTAAGGGAGCATAGGCATGCAATCTGTTTTGTGAGAAAAAAATCATCCTTTAAACTTTAAAAATGAAATTAACTAAATTTTACAGACATTTTAAGAACAATATTACAAAACAAACTTACCATCCTGCGTGGGTCGGTCCGAATCCCGGACATGAGTAGCAGACACCACTTCGCCAGGAATCAATGCCCGCACAGGCTCCTCCCAGTCCCGATAGCTTACACGTAAAGGTGGCCCACCTCCGGTTCTCCGTGCAGATTTGGACTCTTTGGCCATCTTGGCCTTGACACGCCGCTTAATATCATAGAAACGCTTGCGGCACGTGTCCTCTGTCCGCCTCACCACACCCTCACTATTCACAGCAAGTATGACTTGCCCCCACAGGGCAGACTTCCTGCGGGAGGACACCCTGGCAGCATCCTGACCAAACAATTGGCGATGGTGCTTCATCAGCTCACGCACCAACGCCATGTTTTCAGCATAGCTGAACTTTATATTCCTGCCAGTCTTGGTAGTGGTGCGTGGCTGCGGTGCCACAACACCATCACTATCACTGGAAAATCCAGCAACAGGCACCCCCTCCTCCTCCTCCTCACTAACCTCCTCCCTCTCACTACCCCCCTCCACCTCACTACCAGCCTCCACCTCACTACCAGCCTCCACCTCACTACCAGCCTCCACCTCACTAACCTCCGCCACCACACTGACCTCTGAGTCGGACATGACAAACAACATAAAACACACAAAAATGAAAACACAAAACACACTCCTCCACTACTCCTACTACACACCACACAGCCAACACACACGCTCACTCACTCACAAACAATGACAAAAGACTGAAAAAAAAAAACAAGGACAAAAAAGTTTACAAACTGGGAAAAAACAATACTACAAAGATCACAAGACTACTAACACACACAGTACAGCACTCAACAATCACCAAACTCCTCTCCAAATCCACCAAAAACTCCACCAAACTCACCAACTCCAAATACACCTTCCTCTCTCCTCTCCACTAGCTAAACCCACGAGGTGCGGAGTGTTTGGGGCGTTTTTATAGTAACATGCACAGACACTCCTCCTTCACGAATACAACCAATCACGGCCGCGTGACGTAAACGAAACTTAGGAGTAAAAACGCGGCCGCAAATTCAAAATCACTGCCGTAACAGACTTGTGACGCAGTTGTAAAAAAAACGCAACAACGCGGCCGCAAAATAGCAAACGCGGCCGCATTCAGCAGCAAAAAAACACGAATGACATCGACATCGGAAGATACGGAAAATACGAATACGACTGCTTAGTAAATGAGTCGTAATCAATTCAAAAAGTTGCAGATTTACACTGTCGATGTCAGTCGTGATTGAACTTGAACATGATTCTGAAAAATACGAATCTTAGTAAATATACCCCACTGAATCAAATCTAACTCTGATTACATCAGAGAAGGCCAGGTACCCTACACCATAAGAGGGGGTTTGAAATTTTGACTTGTCTACTTAAAGATCACCAAAATCTGATAACAAGGTCAATTACGTCCCTGGGTGGGATTGAACCACCAACCTTTTGGTTTATAGCCGTACACACTAACTGATTGCACCACAGAGACACTTTGCAAAAGCACGTACTGACAAAGGCTAATAAGCATTCATCTAAAACGTTTCCTAGAAAAACTTTAAAAAGTCAATAATCTGGAGAGTTTTTGTAAGATGTTTCTTCCATCCACCAACGAAGAAACACATTGGTACTTTCCCATGATGAGTGAGTGCTTCAGGATCTATTGCACTTACATGTGCAGCAGAGTACAGCAATGGAAGCATGCTGGGCACATAACCCAGAGGTAGGCAGATTGAAACTATCCTCTGCTATATGCATTTTTTTTTGTTAATTAAAGTAATCCAAAACTGGGATTGATATGTTGGCTCTTTTATTTTTACTTACAGTACAATAACTTTTACCATTTTAATTTGTTTTAATAGTATATTGACAGTATTGTTTTCTTTCAAAAATCCACTTAATTTTCTTTACCCTATTATTAAAATGGTAATTGACAAAAACAAACTACATTGTCACCAGAAGAGCAATACAAAATGTACAAGTGATATATTAAAATCATCTTTCCAGCTTGAATTTCAATGATGCATTGGGGCAACGATTTTGTGAGAAACATTTTCACCCTTAAATAAAGATTTTCTTAATTCCTTACCTGTGTGCTAATTAGATATCACCTTGTTTTCACATTAAACAGACTTCCACATGAGAAAGCAGCAAGGATGCAGTGGCGTTAATGTTTCCTGGTGTCAACCTGTATTATTTCAGTAGACATTGAAATGAGGATGCATCTTGCTGCCTTTCCAATGAAGCAAGTTTAATTTAGTAATAGGTTAAAAACCATCCCTACAAAGGTGTTAATCAGAGACTTGGCTTTGTGGACACTTTTCAGAGAACAAATTTGTTAGCATAAAAATAAAGCTAGAAAATTAAGAGCTGTTTAATCACTCAATTGGATTTTTTTTGCCAGCATATTTCTTTTTCTCTGCAACCCACTGCTAAATTGTGCTTCCTAGCTGTTTTTATAAAATCACTGAATCAAATCTAACTCTGATTACATCAGAGAAGGCCAGGTACCCTACACCAGAACAGGGGGTTTGAAATTTTGACTTGTCTACTTAAAGATCACCAAAATCTGTAAACAAGGTCAATTACGTCCCTGGTTGGGATTGAACCACTAACCTTTTGGTTAGTAGCCGGACATACTAACCGATTGCGCCAAAGAGACACTTTGCAAAAATTATATACTGACAAAGTCTAATAAGCATACATCTAGAACGTTTCCTAGAAAAACTTTAAAAAGTCAATAATCTGGAGAGTTTTTGTAAGATGTTTCTTCCATCAACCAATGAAGAAACACATTGGTACTTTCCCATGATGAGTGAGTGCTTCAGGATCTCTTGCACTTACATGTGCAGCAGAGTACTGCAATGGAAGCATGCTGGGCCCATAACCCAGAGGTAGGCAGATTGAAACTATCCTTTGCTATATGCATTTTTTTTTGTTAATTTAAGTAATCAAAACTGGGATTGATATTTTTGCTCTTTTATTTTTACTTAAAGTACAATAACTTTTACCATTTTAATTTGTTTTAATAGTATATTGACAGTATAGTTTTCTTTAAAAAATCCACTTCATTTTCTTTACCCTATTATTAAAAGGGTAATTGACAAAAACAAACTACATTGTCACCAGAAGAGCAATACAAAATGTACAAGTGATATATTAAAATCATCTTTCCAGCTTGAATTTCAATGATGCATTGGGGCAACGATTTTGTGAGAAACATCTTCACCCTTAAATAAAGATTTTCTTAATTCCTTACCTGTGTGCTAATTAGATATCACCTTGTTTTCACATTAAACAGACTTCTACATGAGAAAGCAGCAAGGATGCAGTGGCGTTAATGTTTCCTGGTGTCAACCTGTATTATTTCAGTAGACATTGAAATGAGGATGCATCTTGCTGCCTTTCCAATGAAGCAAGTTTAATTTAGTAATAGGTGAAAAACCATCCCTACAAAGGTGTTAATCAGAGACTTGGCTTTGTGGACACTTTTCAGAGAACAAATTTGTTAGCATAAAAATAAAGCCAGAAAATGAAGAGCTGTTTAATCACTCAATTGGATTTTTTTTGCCAGCATATTTCTTTTTCTCTGCAACCCACTGCTAAATTGTGCTTCCTAGCTGTTTTTATTAAATCACTGAATCAAATCTAACTCTGATTACATCAGAAAAGGCCAGGTACCCTACACCATAACAGGGGGTTTGAAATTTTGACTTGTCTACTTAAAGATCACCAAAATCTGATAACAAGGTCAATTACGTCCCTGGGTGGGATTGAACCACCAACCTTTTGGTTAGTAGCCGGACACACTAACCGATTGCGCCACAGAGACACTTCGCAAAAAGCGTCTACTGACAAAGGCTAATAAGCATACATCTAAAACTTTTCCTAGAAAAACTTTAAAAAGTCAAAAATCTGGAGAGTTTTTTTAAGATGTTTCTTCCATCAACCAACGAAGAAACACATTGGTACTTTCCCATGATGAGTGAGTGCTTTAGGATCTCTTGCACTTACATGTGCAGCAGAGTACTGCAATGGAAGCATGCTGGGCCCATTACCCAGAGGTAGGCAGATTGAAACTATCCTCTGCTATATGCATTTTTTTTGTTAATTAAAGTAATCCAAAACTGGGATTGATATGTTAGCTCTTTTATGTTTTCTTAAAGTACAATAACTTTTACCATTTTAATTTGTTTTAATAGTATATTGACAGTATTGTTTTCTTTCAAAAATCTACTTAATTTTTTTTACCCTATTATTAAAATGGTAATTGACAAAAACAAACTACATTTGTTTGGGAGAAAAATGCAAAGGTACAAGACAGCTTTTCCTTGCCAATATCTCTCTTTTGCAAAGAGCTACGCATTGGAAAATTCAGGGCTATACCGTGTAGATGAAGCACTAACAGGAGGCTTTAAAATTTTCTTTCTAGTGTCCTTCGTTTGGGAGAAAAATCCAATGGTACAAGACAGCTTTTCCTTGCCAATATCTCTCTTTTGCAAAGAGCTGCGCATTGAAAAATTCAGGGCTATGCCGTGTAGATGATGGCCTAACAGGAGGCTTTAAAATTTTCTTTCTAGTGTCCTTCGTTTGGGAGAAAAATGCAAAGGTACAAGACAGCTTTTCCTTGCTAATATCTCTCTTTTGCAAAGAGCTGCGCATTGGAAAATTCAGGGCTATTCCGTGTAGATGATGGCCTAACAGGAGGCTTTAAAATTTTCTTTCTAGTGTCCTTCGTTTGGGAGAAAAATGCAAAGGTACAAGACAGCTTTTCCTTGCCAATATCTCTCTTTTGCAAAGAGCTGCGCATTGGAAAATTCAGGGCTATGCCGTGTAGATGATGGCCTAACAGGAGGCTTTAAAATTCCAAACGAAGGACACTAGAAAGAAAATTTTAAAGCCTCCTGTTAGGCCATCATCTACACGGCATAGCCCTGAATTTTCCAATGCGCAGCTCTTTGCGATTACAATCCAACCTGAATCAGGCTCTATTACCTATCACAATGCAGTGCAGGTAGTACAAAATGGGGTTAATATAGGAGAAAAACCCCCAGAGCTGTGCTCCTTAACTGTCCCTGGTGGCTAGTGGAGCGGCTGCCCAGTAATCAGTGTCCACGCCAGTGCGCACACGGCCCGCCCCCTACAGCCACGCTGGATCTCGGTATAGTGTGGGCACAGAAGCCCCTTACCTCCCTTTCATCAGCGGCCTCGTGATCCCGGAGGGCGGTGTGTGTGTGACTGACCTTAGGAAGAAACCGGAGCCTCCGCTGCAGTGACCCAGCAACCAGGGCACGGGAGTATACTGCGCCGCTGGGAGTGATGGAGCTGCAGTAAAGATGTCTATTAGACCTAGCCTGCTGCAGCCCTTGGAGATTCTTATAAAAAAAGTTCTTCTTTTCTTGTCAAAATTAATAGCTAAGAATAGGCTGCCTGAGGCAGCCCCCTGTTAAGTGGCCTGCTACTGAAGGCACCAACTACAAACTGAGCTCCCTGTTCATGGAAGCGAGGTTATAGAGCAGGGGGCGCTGAGCATCTTGGGAACAGTCAAAAGCTTTGAGCCTGTTGGTGCCTCAGATCAAGATCCTACTCTACACCCCAATGTGAATCCTTGTGGAGTCCAGTGTACCCCACAGAAGAAATGAATGTGTCACACCCATTGGCAGCAACATTAGAATAGCTGCTGATGGGCACAATTGAGAAAGGAAGGGGGGAAAACATTTGAATCCAGCACATATATGTAATTTGAATATGTAATTTGTACCTTCCTACTTTAAAATGTAATGGATGAACCTCACCCTGTGAGAACTATCTTTATGATCAAGAGATCTCATATGCAAGATAAGTATGTGTTGGCAGAGGCGCTCACTGGGCAGAGATGCTGATCGCATCTCTGGCATGTGCCGGTGCACTGCGGCACCAGCACACACACACACTTCAGACCTGATCTCCTGTTGTGTGAATATGCACAGCAGAGATCAGGTCTGAATTAGGCCCTATATACAGCTGTCAGTAAGGCAGGGATCTGCTGCTGCCAGTGAGGCAGGGATCTGCTGCTGCCAGTGAGGCAGGGATCTGCTGCTGCCAGTGAGGCAGGGATGTGCTGCTGTCAGTGAAGCAGTGATCTGCTGCTGTCAGTGAGGCAGTGATCTGCTGCTGTCAGTAAGGCAGGGATGTGCTGCTATAAGTGAGGCAGGGATGTGCTGTTGTCAGTGAAGCAGGGATGTGCTGCTGTCAGCAAGGCAGTGATCTGCTGCCCACTATCTCCCTATCACCCCTGCCTGAGTCACACACTTTCCCTGTCACCCCTGCCCCAGTTACCCACTATCTCCCAGTCACCGCTGCCTCAGTTAACCACTATACCTGCGACCCCTGCCTCAGTCACCCACTATACCAGTCACCCCTGCTTTAGTCACCCACTATCTCTGTCACCCCGGCCTCAGTCACCCACTATCTCCCACTCATACATGCTTCAGTCACCCACTATCTCCCAGTCATCCCTGCCTCAGTCACCTACTGACACCAGTGCAGACATTTCTGCTGCAGCCTCTCCACTCTCCAGCGTGAACGTCCTGACGACTGAGGAAATCCGCTTCCCAGTTGAGGACTCCGGGAATGAACACTGCCGATATTGCTGGCAGATGACGTTCTACCCAACTGAGGATTTTTGATACTTCCAGCTTTGCTATGCAATTTCGAGTGCCGCCTTGATGATTTGTGTACACTACCGTGGTGGCGTTGTCCGATTGTACTTGAACAGGCCTGTTCTGTACTAGAGGCAGGGCCAGTGTCAATGAATTGAACACTGCCTGCAATTCCAGAATGTTTATCGGGAGGAGAGATTCCTCCCTGGTCCACCGATGGTGAAGGGTCGTCATCACGGCCATGACCTTGGTGAATTTCCGAGGTGCCGTGGCCAAACCAGAAGGCAGGACCTGAAATCCAAAAACTAACCAGGCACAACACTGCTTAGCTTCCAACATCAGATGAGATTGGACATATCCAGTGTGATGCGGCTGTAGATGATTTTTGCTGTTTCTAACTTCTACTTCTAACTACTGGTACATCAATGAATAAGTTTCAAAATAGAATGCATCAAGAGAACGGTGTTGGTAGTATAAAACTACCTACAGCACCTGGTATTCCCAGGTGGTCTCACATCCAAGAACAAACCAGGCCTAAAATCAGGTGATATTGGGCATATACAGTGTGGTGTGGCTGTAGATGAGCTTAGTGGTTTCTGTTAGAGTTCTTCTACTTCTAACTACTCGTACATAAATGAGTAAGCGGACGATTTATTAAACCTGGTGAAATGATAATTTGCATGGTGATAAAGTACCAGCCAATCAGCTCCTAATTGCCATGTCACAGGCTGGGTTTGAAAAATGACAGTTAGGAGCTGACTGGCTGGTACTTTATCACCTTGCACTTTATCAGTTCACCAGGCTTAATAGATCTGCCCCAATGTTTCAAAATGGAATGCATCAAGAGAACGGTGTTAGTATTGTAAAAATACACACAGCTCCTGGTATTTCCTGGTGGTCTCCCATCCAAGTACTAAAACCAGGACCAACACTGCTCAGCTTCCATGATCAGGAGAGATTGGGCAAATCCAGTGTGCTGTGGCTGTAGATGAGCTGGTGGTTTTTATTACAGCTCTTCTACTTCTAACTTCTGGTACATAAAAGAATACATGTAAAAATTGAATGTACCAAGAAAATGGTGTTGGTAGTTTAAAAACACCTAAAGAATCTGATACTACCAAGCAGTCTCCCATCCATGTATTAACAAAGTCCAATACTGCTTTGCTTCAAAAATCAAATGAGATTGGGCATATCCAGTGTGGTGTGGCTTTAGATAAGCTTTGTGGTTTCTGTTAGAGCTCTTCTACTTCTAACTACTGGTACATTAATGAATATGTATAAGGTTGTAGTTTATCCAATATGCCTTTACTACCTTACCTTTCAACCCCCCCTCCCCTCTTCTCCTTATAGCTTCCTTAGTTCTCTCCTCCTCATGTGTGCGTTATTTGTTTTCTCATACGTCCTAGATGATGCTGGGGTCACATTAAGAACCTTGGGGTATAGACTGGATCCACAGGAGACATGGGCACTTTAAGACTTTCAAAGGGTGTGAACTGTCTCCTCCCTCTATACCCCTCCACCAGACTCCAGTTTTAGTATTGTGCGCAGTGATACTGGATGCACTACAGGGGAGCTCTACTGAGTTTCTCTGAAAAGACTTGTTAGTTTTTTTTATTTTCAGGGAGGCTGCTGGCAACAGTCTCCCTGCTTCGTGGGACTTAGGGGAGAGAAGTATGACCAACTTCTAGTGAGTTCAATAGCTCTGCTTCAGGCTGACAGGACACCATTAGCTCCTGAGGGTGATGATCGCTGGGTACGCCTAGATGCACACTCCCGCAGCCTGCCGTCACCCCCTTACAGAGCCAGAAGACAGGTGAGTAGCAGAAGAACAGAAGACTTCTTCTCCAGTGATGGCATTCTGAGGTACCGAGCAGCGAGCGGAACGCTGCGCGCCATGCTCCCACACAAACACAGGCACTGCAGGGTGCAGGGCACGGGGGGGGGGCACCCTGGGCAGCATAAATTCCTCACAAAAGGCTGGAAAAATGGACATTAGTGCCTGGGCACTGTCCTTACCCCGCTAGCATAATTAATTATTTCTGAGCAGGACAGATACGCGCCATTACAGTAGCGGGGCTTCTTCCTCACCTCACCAGAACATCTTTAGAGCATTACAAGTCTATCACTATAGAGTTTATTATTTCCCAGACTGTGTACTTTTGGCGCTGGATTGTGAGCTGAAAAATCCTCTGTGTCCCTCTGACAGATTTACTGACGGTCTGTCCCCCATAAGCCGATGTGTCTGTGGGTACTTGGTACATGTGTGTCAACATGTCGATGGCTGAATGTTTTTCCCAAGAGGAAACTATATCAGGAATGCAGACATATGATGGTGGCCCTGTTGGCACCACCAATAACTGACTGGGTAAAAGTTTCAGTAATATCAGAGTAAGGTTGGATAAATCTGTGTCCCAGACACAGACGTAGAGAATAGATGTGATGTTCATGGCTATGTTTCTTTTCCCTCAGGCCCCGCGGGGTCGCAAAAATGTTATTTTGCCCAGTTACTACACACTGATACTGACACGGATACTGATTCCTATGTCGACCATAATGTTTCCTGATTAGATCCAATATTGGCAAGGAGCATTCAGTACATGATTGTGGATATTAAGGACATATTAAAATCACTGAAGACCCTGCTGTTCCTGACAAAGGGGTCTATATGTATGTATATATAGATATATAATGAAAGCTGATGTAACGTTCCTCCATCTCTGTTTGAGAAAGTCTGGGCCAGCTCGACAAGATGGTTTCAAATCCCCAAAAGGATTCTGGTTGTTTATTCATTTCCCGCCGCGGACAGAAAAAAGTGGGAGTCACCCCCTGTTCTGCACGGGGCCCTGTCACAAATCCAGCGGATCGTATGCAGGAAGCTACATTATTTCTAGTTATGTAACCAAGGGTACATTACTTAGACCTGCCATTACATGTGCATGGGTGAGTAGTAGTATTCAAGAATTGGTCGAATACCTTGTCATCCGATATAGATACCTTGGAGAGATGGGATACTCCTTACATTGTATCATATCAAGGACACTGCAGCATACTTACGTGAGACTGCAAGGGATATAGGACTCTTGAGTTCACGGGCCAATTTCATGGCAGTCTCGGATAGGAGGGCATTGTGGATTCACCAAGAGAATGCTGATGCTGACTCCAAGAAGAAAGGGAGTCCCTTCCCTATGAAGGTGAAGCGTTGTTTGGTGACTGCCTAGTTAATTTGATCTCGGCAGCTCCCGCAGGTAAGTCAACCTTCTTGCCCTATGTTCCCTCCCAACGGATGAAGACGCATCATTATCTGATGCAGTCATTTCGGCCCAATAGATATGCAAGAAGTTAAGATTCCCCTTTCTTTGCAGGTAGAGGAAGGAGAAGAGGGAAGAGGTCTGCATCCTCTTCAAGATCGCAGGAGCAGAGATCATCCTCTGCTTCTGCCAAATCCACCGCATGACGCTGGGGCTCTCTTGCAGGAGCCCGCACCAGTGGGGGCACGTCTAAAACTCTTCAGTCAGTTCTGGATTCATTCGGACATGGACTCGTGTGTTTTACAAATAGTGTCCCAAGGGTACAAACTGGGGTTTCAAGACGTTCCCCCTCACCGATTGTTCAAATCGGCTTTAGTCAGCAGGGAGCAGGTTTTTATTCAAGCCTCTTCGTGGTCCCTAAGCCGGACAGCTCAGTCAGACCAATCTGAAATCTGAAATCCCTCAATTTCTACCTAAGGAAATTAAATTTCAAGATGGAATCTCTCAGTGCAGTGATCTCCAGTCCGGAGGAAGGAGATTTCATGGTTTTGGTAGACATAAAGGATGCCTACTTACATGTTCCCATTTAGCCTCTGCATCAAGCTACCTGAGGTTTGCAATTCAGTATTGTCATTACCAATTTCAGACATTGCCGTTTGGTCTGTCCACGGCTCTGAGGATTTTCACCAGGGTGATCGCAAGCAAGGAGTAACAATTATCCCGTACTTGGATGATCTTTTGATAAAGGCGAAATCCAGGGACCAGTTAGTGCAAAACATTGCACTCTCCCTGACAGTTCTTCAACAACATAGTTGGCTCCTAAACTTGCCAAAATCGCAGTTGGTCCCAATGACGCGGTTGTTGTTTTTGGGAGTGATACTGGACACAGAAGAGGTTTTCTTCCAGTGGAAAGGCTCTGGAGATCCAGAGTCTGGTCAAACAAATTCTGAAACCAGCAAGAGTGTTAATCCATCAATGCATTTGGTTGCTGGGTAAGATGGTTGCGGCCTACGAGCCCATTCAGTTTGGCTGGTTCCATGCCAGAGTGTTCCAGTGGGACCTGTTGGACAAGTGGTCCGGATCCCACCTACACACGCACCGGAGGATAATCCTGTCTTCCAAGACCAGAATCTCACTCCATTGGTGGCTGCACAGTTCTCACCTCCTAGAGGGGCGAAGGTTCGGGATCCAGGACTGGATCCTAGGGACCATGGATGCAACCCTCCGAGGCTGGGGAGCAGTCACACAGGGGGAAAACGTCCAAGGAAGATGGTCAAGTCGGGAAAGTTGTCTCCACATAAATGTTCTGGAGTTAAGGGCCATTTAATAACTGCAGACACAGTACGCACTGGGACGGGTGCCCAGCATCCTCTACGGAATAAGAGAAAAGGATTTACCTGTAGGTATTAAAATCCTATTTTCTCTAACGTCCTAGAGGATGCTGGGGACTCCGTAAGGAACATGGGGATAGACGGCTCCGCAGGAGACATGGGCACTTTAAGAAAGACTTTAGTTCTGGGTGTGCACTGGCTCCTCCCTCTATGCCCCTCCTCCATACCTCAGTTTGATACTGTGCCCAGTGGAGACTGGGTGCTTTTCAGGAGCTCTCCTGAGCTTTCTGACAGAAAGTATTTTGTTAGGTTTTTAATTTTCAGGGAGCACTGCTGGCAACAGACTCCCTGCATCGAGGGACTGAGGGGAGAGAAGCAGCCCTACTCTCCGAGTTGCAAGGTCCTGCTTCTTAAACTACTGGACACCATTAGCTCCAAAGGGATTAGCTCCAAAGGGATTGGTACGCAGGATCTCACCCTCGCCGTCCGTCCCAGAGCCGCGCCGCCGTCCCGCTCGCAGAGCCGGAAGATAGAAGCCGGGTGAGTATGAGAAGAAAAGAAGACTTCAGAGGCGGCAGAGGACTTCATGATCTTCATTGAGGTAACGCACAGCACTGCAGCTGTGCGCCATTGCTCCCATACACCTCACATACTCCGGTCACTGTAAGGGTGCAGGGCGCAGGGGGGGCGCCCTGGGCTGCAATATAAACCTCTTTTTGGCAGAAATATAACATATATACAGCTGGGCACTGTATATATGTATGAGCCCCCGCCAATTGTACAGTTTAAGCAGGACAGAAGCCCGCCGCCGAGGGGGCGGGGCTTCTCCCTCAGCACTCACCAGCGCCATTTTTTCTCCACAGCACCGCTGAGAGGAAGCTCCCCGGACTCTCCCCTGCTTATACCACGGTAGACAAGAGGGTTGAAAAGAGAGGGGGGGGGGCACATAATTTGGCGCAAATTACTTACAGCAGCGCTACTGTGCAAACATTAAGTTACTGTGCTATTCCTGGGTTATATAGCGCTGGGGTATGTGCTGGCATACTCTCTCTCTGTCTCTCCAAAGGGCAGAGCCGGCCATAGGCATAGGCAAACTAGGCAATTGCCTAGGGCATTTGATATGCCATGGGGCATCAGCAACTTCTGCTGATTAAAATGATATGCGGCATGCCTATATTCTGTGTGTAGCATTTCATATGCAGATACAGCCACAGTCTCACACAGTATATAGGCGTGCTGCATATCATTTTAATCGGCAGAAGCTGCGTGTGCATCCTAACAACATAGCAATGCAAATAAGATGCATTTTAATAAAAAAAGGTGCCCCAACGTTAGCATTGAGGCAAGATTTATGAGGACACATCTGTATCCAAGCAGAGGCAGAGGTCACAGTGTTAGTGGCAGTGTGAGTGCTGTGTGCATGTGAGTGGGTTGATTGTGCAGTAGTGTTCGGAATATGAGTAAGGAGCATTATGTGTGTCATGTAAAAATGCATTAATAATGTGCAACATATGTGTAAGGGGCACTATGTGTGTCATTATGTGTATAAGGGCATTAATAATGTGCGGCATATGTGTAAGGGACATTGGTGGTCATTCCGAGTTGTTCGCTCGGTAATTTTCTTCGCATCGCAGCGATTTTCCGCTAATTGCGCATGCGCAAGGGTGGTCATTCCGAGTTGTTCGCTCAGTAATTTTCTTCGCATCGCAGCGATTTTCCGCTAATTGCGCATGCGCAATGTTCGCTCTGCGACTGCGCAAAGTAAATTTGCTATGCAGTTAGGTATTTTACTCACGGCATTACGAGGTTTTTTCTTTGTTCTGCTGATCGTAGTGTGATTGACAGGAAGTGGGAGTTTCTGGGCGGAAACTGGCCGTTTTATGGGTGTGTGTGAAAAAACGCTGCCGTTTCTGGGTAAAACGCGGGAGTGTCTGAAGAAACGGGGGAGTGTCTGGGCGAACACTGGGTGTGTTTGTGACGTCAAACCAGGAACGAAACTGACTGAACTGATCACAGTTGTCGAGTAAGTCTGGAGCTACTCAGAAACTGCTAAGAAGTGTCTATTCGCAATTCTGCTAATCTTTCGTTCGCAATTTTGATAAGCTAAGATTCACTCCCAGTAGGCGGCGGCTTAACGTGTGCAATGCTGCTAAAAGCAGCTTGCGAGCTAACAACTCGGAATGAGGGCCATTATGTGTAAAAGGGCATTAATAAAGGTTGTCATAATGTGTAAGACGCATTATGTTTATAAGGACATTAGTGATGTGTCTCATATGTGTAAGGGGCATTACTGTGTGGAATTATGTGTATAAATGCATTACTAATGTGTGGCATTATGTGTATAAGGTGCTCTAATATGTAGCGTTGCGTATAGAAAGGGCATTTACTGTGTCGTCTAATGTGAATAAAGAGCAATAGGGTGTGGTGTAATGTAAATAAGGAGCAATTCAGTGTGATGTAATGTGAATACGGAGCACTACTGTGAGAAGTAACGTTTATAAGGTAAAGTAATACTACTGTGGGATGTAATGTGAATTATGGACACTATCGCGTGATCAAATGTGAATAAAATTGCAGTACTGTGTTGCGGAATTTTAATTGGGGGTACTATTGTGTGGACATGCCCATTGCCAGCAAAAACACACCCCTTTTTGGACTGTGCGCCAAATGTGCGAACTGTTCCTGTTTAAAATATAGGGGGTACAAACACCAAAATAAGTACTGTTATGGGTGAGGGTTGATGGTGCTGGGAAAGAGGTGCAAGGTCAGAGGCGGAACCAGCGGTGGTGCTAGGGGGCACCAGGCAAAATCTTGCCTAGGGCATCATATTGGTTAGGGCCAGCTTTGGCAAAGGGCCTTGTGGGGGAAATGTCTTCAGTAAAAGCATTCCCTGTGTGTGTGGTGTGTCGGTACGCGTGTGTCGACATGTCTGAGGAAGAAGGCTATATTAGAGAGGAGCGGGAGCAAATGAATGTGGTGTCTCCGCCGACACCTGATTGGATGGATATGTGGAATGTTTTAAATGCTAGTGTAAACTCATTGCACAAAAGATTAGACAAGGCTGAAGCTTTGGGACAGTCAGGGTCTCAACCCATGCCTGATCCTATGTCGCAGGGACTGTCAGGGTCTCATAAGTGCCCACTATCCAGATTGTTGACACAGATACTGACACGGATTCTGACTCCAGTGTCGATTACGATGATGCAAAGTTACAGCCAAAATTGGCAAAATACATTTGATATATGATTATGGCAATAAAAGATGTTTTGCACATCACAGAGGAGCCCCCTATCCCTGACAAGAGGGTACATATGTACAAGGGAAAGAAGCCTGAGGTAACCTTTTCCCCTCACACGAGCTGAACGAGTTATGTGAAAAAGCTTGGGAATCTCCTGCAGATTTCCAAAAGGATTCTTATGGCGTATCCTTTCCCATCAACGGATAGGTTACGATGGGAATCCTCCCCTTGGGTGGACAAAGCATTAACACGCTTATCCAAGAAGTTAGCCCTCCCGTCCCAGGATACGGCTACCCTCAAAGAGTCTGCTGACCGCAAACAGGAGATTACCCTGAAGTCCATTTACACACATTCAGGTACCTTACTCAGACCGGCAATTGCGTCGGCCTGGGTGTGTATGTGTAGTGCTGTAGCGGCATGGACGGATACTCTAGATAAGGATACTATTTTATTGCCCCTGGGGCATATAAGAGATGCTGTCCTATATATGTGTGTATGCAAACTACAGGTGGTGCTGCATGGCTCACACCCTTTTACTTGTCTTGTAGAGCAACTCTGGAGCTGTTACTGGGTCCAGCTGCTGCAAGAAATCAGCTTGAATGCTTCAGGGGCTGGGGCATGGCCAACATGAGCCCCACACTGATGGGGGTGTATAAAGCGATCTAGGGGTCATCCAAGCGCAACCCCACAAAGGCCGCCATGCCCTGCGTGACCATTTTCTCTTTTCATATGCAGACGAGGGTTGCAGCCAACTATACCCATTGCTTGGATGACATCACCATATGCGAATCCATCTGCTGCAGGCCTTCCCCCAGGAATGCTTGCACTAGTTGTTGCATTTGGTTTGTTGTTTGGGGGGTGCTTCAGTATTAGGCAGCCTTCTTCCCTCACACATTCGTCTGAAAAGGTGTTCTCCCTGCAGTTGTTGTCCCCAGATGAGAGTTCCCTTGTGCTGCCTCAGTTGAATCTCCTTTACTTGACGGAGGTGTGCCTGAGCAGCGGCCCTCCCCAGCCCTATCTCAAATCATACTTATTTTGCTTAGGTGATTCCATGGTCATGAAGATTGTTTTCCCAGGGTGAGGTTCATTCATTGCATTCTGGGTATGCTGACCTCTGTGATTTCCCCAAATGTGGGAATCTCGACTGCATAATTTGTGGTAGGGGGGGGGGACTGCATTTGTGCTTTCCCCTGGTTGGCTCTGGTATAATTTAGATCTCATTGTCTCAGGTCTCTCTCCCGCCTAGTTTGCTGTCTGTTTCCACTTCTCTTTTCTTGAGCCCCTCCCTTCTATGCCCTTGCGCACTATCCTGACTTCTCCCGTCTGCTTACTTTGTGCCTTCCAACGCACAATGCGAACTACAGGTGGTGTTGCAGGGCCCACACCCTTTTATTTGCCTTACAGAGCAGCTCTGGAGCTGTTACAGTGCCCAGCTGCTGCAAGAAATCAGCTTGAATGCTTCAGGGGCTGGGGCATGGCCAACATGAGCCCCACACCAAAGGAGGGTGGGGGGTGTTCAATGCGAACTAGGGGTCATCCAAGCGCCCCTTTTCTCTTTTCATATGCAGATGAGGGTTCCAGCCAACTTTGGCCCACTGCTTGGATGACATCACCGTATGCAAATCCGTCTGCTGCAGACCTTTCCCCAGGAATGCTTGTACTAGTTGTTGCATATGGTTTGATGTTTGAGGGTGCTTCAGTATTAGGCAGCCTTCCGCCCTCTCATTTTCATCTGAAAAGATGTGGTCTCCCTGCAGTTGTTGTCCCCAGACAAGAGTTCCCTTGTGCTTCCTCAGTTGAATCTCCTTAACTTGACGGGGGTGTGCTCGAGCAGCCGCCCTCCACAGCCCTATCCCAACACATGCTTTTCTTGCGTATGAGATCTCTTGATCATGAAGATAGTTCTCACAGGGTGAGGTTCATCCATTACATTTTAAAGTAGGAAGGTACAAATTACATATTCAAATTACATATATGTGCTGGATTCAAATGTTTTCCCCCCTTCCTTTCTCAATTGTGCCCATCAGCAGCTATTCTAATGTTGCTGCCAATGGGTGTGACACATTCATTTCTTCTGTGGGGTACACTGGACTCCACAAGGATTCACATTGGGGTGTAGAGTAGGATCTTGATCTGAGGCACCAACAGGCTCAAAGCTTTTGACTGTTCCCAAGATGCTCAGCGCCCCCTGCTCTATAACCTCGCTTCCATGAACAGGGAGCTCAGTTTGTAGTTGGTGCCTTCAGTAGCAGGCCACTTAACAGGGGGCTGCCTCAGGCAGCCTATTCTTAGCTATTAATTTTGACAAGAAAAGAAGAACTTTTTTTTATAAGAATCTACAAGGGCTGCAGCAGGTTAGGTCTAATAGACATCTTTACTACAGCTCCATCACTCCCAGCGGCGCAGTATACTCCCGTGCCCTGGTTGCTGGGTCACTGCAGCGGAGGCTCCGGTTTCTTCCTAAGGTCAGTCACACACACACCGCCCTCCGGGATCACGAGGCCGCTGATGAAAGGGAGGTAAGGGACTTCTGTGCCCACACTATACCGTGATCCAGCGTGGCTGTAGGGGGTGGGCCATGTGCGCACTGGCGTGGACACTGATTACTGGGCAGCCGCTCCACTAGCCACCAGGGACAGTTAAGGAGCACAGCTCTGGGGGGGTTTTCTCTTATATTAACCCCATTTTGTACTACCCGCAGTGCATTGTGATAGGTAATAGAGCCTGATTCAGGTTGGATTGCAATCGCAATAAGCAATCCAACTGCAAAAATTGCTAAGAGCATACGCATGCGCCTGCATTTTCGGCGCACAGCACTGCAGCTGTGCGCCATTGCTCCCATACACCTCACATACTCTGGTCACTGTAAGGGTGCAGGGCGCCCTGGGCAGCAGTATAAACCTCTTTTTGCCAAAAATATAACATATATACAGCTGAGCACTGTATATATGTATGAGCCCCCGCCAATTTTACAGTTTAAGCGGGACAGAAGCCCGCCGCCGAGGGGGCGGGGCTTCTCCCTCAGCACTCACCAGCGCCATTTTTTCTCCACAGCACCGCTGAGGCAGCTCCCCAGACTCTCGCCTGCTGAACCCACGGTAGACAAGAGGGTTGAAAAGAGGGGGGGGGGCACATAATTCGGCGCAAATTACATACAGCAGCACTACTGGGCAAACATTAAGTTACTGTGTTATTCCTGGGTTATATAGCGCTGGGGTGTGTGCTGGCATACTCTCTCTCTCTGTCTCTCCAAAGGGCCTTGTGGGGAAACTGTTTTCAGAAAAAGCATTCCCTGTGTGTGTGGTGTGTCGGTACATGTGTGTCGACATGTCTGAGGAAGAAGGCTATATTAGAGAGGAGCGGGAGCAAATTAATGTGGTGTCTCTGCGACAGCTGATTGGATGGATATGTGGAATGTTTTAAATGCTAGTGTAAACTCAGTGCACAAAAGATTAGACAAGGCTGAAGCTTCGGGACAGTCAGGGTCTCAACCCATGCCTGATCCTATGTCGCAGGGACTGTCAGGGTCTCATAAGCGCCCACTATCCCAGATTGTTGACACAGATACTGACACGGATTCTGACTCCAGTGTCGATTACGATGATGCAAAGTTACAGCCAAAATTGGCAAAATCCATTCGATATAGGATTATGGCAATAAAAGATGTTTTGCACATCACAGAGGAACCCCCTGTCCCTGACAAGAGGGTACATAAGTACAAGGGAAAGAAGCCTGAGGTAACCTTTCCCCCCTCACACGAGCTGAACGAGTTATGTGAAAAAGCCTGGGAATCTCCAGATAAAAGACTGCAGATTTCCAAAAGGATTCTTATGGCGTATCCTTTCCCATCAATGGA
This sequence comes from Pseudophryne corroboree, assembly GCF_028390025.1. Taxonomy (NCBI): domain Eukaryota; kingdom Metazoa; phylum Chordata; class Amphibia; order Anura; family Myobatrachidae; genus Pseudophryne; species Pseudophryne corroboree. The sequence continues at coordinate 450,253 of NW_026970090.1, read as the reverse complement.
TAGGTTAAGATGGGAATCCTCCCCTAGGGTGGACAAAGCATTAACACGCTTATCCAAGAAGGTAGCCCTCCCGTCCCAGGATACGGCTACCCTCAAAGAGTCTGCTGACCGCAAACAGGAGATAACCCTGAAGTCCATTTATACACATTCGGGTACCTTACTCAGACCGGCAATTGCGTCGGCCTGGGTGTGTAGTGCTGTAGCAGCATGGACGGATACCTTATCTGAGGGGATGGATACCCTAGATAAGGATACTATTTTATTGACCCTGGGGCATATAAGAGATGCTGTCCTATATGTGTGTATGCAAAGTACAGGTGGTGCTGCAGGGCTCACACCCTTTTACTTGTCTTGTAGAGCAACTCTGGAGCTGTTATTGGATCCATCTGCTGCAGGCCTTCCCCCAGGAATGCTTGCACTAGTTGTTGCATTTGGTTTGTTGTTTGGGGGTGCTTCAGTATTAGGCAGCCTTCTACCCTCCCACATTCATCTGAAAATGTGTTCTCCCTGCAGTTGTTGTCCCCAGATGAGAGTTCCCTTGTGCTTCCTCAGTTGAATCTCCTTAACTTGACGGGGGTGTGCCCGAGCAGCCGCCCTCCACAGCCCTATCCCAACACATACTTATCTTGCATATGAGATCTCTTGATCATGAAGATAGTTCTCACAGGGTGAGGTTCATCCATTACATTTTAAAGTAGGAAGGTACAAATTACATATTCAAATTACATATATGTGCTGGATTCAAATGTTTTCCCCCCTTCCTTTCTCAATTGTGCCCATCAGCAGCTATTCTTATGTTGCTGCCAATGGTTGTGACACATTTTTTTCTTCTGTGGGGTACACTGGACTCCACAAGGATTCATATTGGGGTGTAGAGTAGGATCTTGATCTGAGGCACCAACAAGCTCAAAGCTTTTGACTGTTCACAAGATACTCAGCGCCCCCTCCTCTATAACCTCGCTTCCATGAACAGGGAGCTCAGTTTGTAGTTGGTGCCTTCAGTAGCAGGCCACTTAACAGGGGGCTGCCTCAGGCAGCCTATTCTTAGCTATTAATTTTGACAAGAAAAGAAGAACTTTTTTAATAAGAATCTACAAGGGCTGCAGCAGGCTAGGTCTAATAGACATATTTACTGCAGCTCCATCACTCCCAGCGGCACAGTATACTCCAGTGCCCCGGTTGCTGGGTCACTGCAGCGGAGGCTCCGGTTTCTTCCTAAGGTCAGTCACACACACACCGCCCTCCGGGATCACGAGGCCGCTGATGAAAGGGTGGTAAGGGGCTTCTGTGCCGACTTTATACCGTGATCCAGCGTGGCTGTAGGGGGCGGGCCGTGTGCGCACTGGCGTGGACACTGATTACTGGGCAGCTGCTCCACTAGCCACCAGGGACAGTTAAGGAGCACAGCTCTGGGGGTTTTTCTCCTATATTAACCCCATTTTGTACTACCCGCAGTGCATTGTGATAGGTAATAGGGCCTGATTCAGGTTGGATTGCAATCGCAATAAGCAATCCAACTGCAAAAATTGCTAAGAGCATACGCATCCGCCTGCAGATAATGCGATCGCCTCTGCCTGTCAATCGGTGCAGGGGGGGGGAGGGGGGTCAACAACACTCCATTTCCAAGTCGGAGATGGAGCGGTGCGGGGGCAGGGTTTTCAATATTGGGTCGGCAACGGAGAAACAGGAGGCGTGGTCAGAGCGGCTGCATGACATCACATGGGCCGGACTCCGCCAGTGGAGCCCCAGCGTCATGCAGTAGATTTTGTAGAGGCCGGGGAGGACTTCTGTTCCTGGGAGCTAGCTGTGTTGTGCATCTTTTTTCCTCTGCCCCTACCTCTGGCAAGAAAGGACGCACCTCGCACTTTCTTGTTTCTTTGTGACCGAAAGGACTGCATTTGATAATGCAGAGCTTTCTTATGCTGTGAGGGAACATAAGGTAAAAAATTTGATTTTCCAGCTGTAGCTGTGCGTGTTAATGCTTTGTCCATCCTAGGGGAGGATTCCCATCGTAACCTATCCGTTGATGGGAAAGGATACGCCATAAGAATCCTTTTGGAAATCTGCAGTCTTTTATCTGGAGATTCCCAAGCTTTTTCACATAACTCGTTCAGCTCGTGTGAGGGGGGAAAGGTTACCTCAGGCTTCTTTCCCTTGTACATATGTACCCTCTTGTCAGGGACAGGGGGTTCCTCTGTGATGTGCAAAACATCTTTTATTGCCATAATCCTATATCGAATGGATTTTGCCAATTTTGGCTGTAACTTTGCATCAACGTAATCGACACTGGAGTCAGAATCCGTGTCGGTATCTGTGTCAACAATCTGGGATAGTGGGCACTTATGAGACCCTGACAGTCCCTGCGACATAGGATCAGGGATGGGTTGAGACCCTGACTGTCCCAAAGCTTCAGCCTTGTCTAATCTTTTGTGCAATGAGTTTACACTAGCATTTAAAACATTCCACATATCCATCCAATCAGGTGTCGGCGGAGACACCACATTCATTTGCTCCCGCTCCTCTCTAATATAGCCTTCTTCCTCAGACATGTCGACACACGTGTACCGACACACCACACACACACAGGGAATGCTTTTTCTGAAGACAGTTTCCCCACAAGGCCCATTGGAGAGACAGAGAGAGAGAGTATGCCAGCACACACCCCAGCGCTATATAACCCAGGAATAACACAGTAACATAATGTTTGTCCAGTAGCGCTGCTGTATGTCATTTGCGCCGAATTATGTGCCCCCCCTCTCTTTTCAACCCTCTTGTCTACCATGGTATAAGCAGGGGAGAGTCCGGGCAGCTTCCTCTCAGCGGTGCTGTGGAGAAAAAATGGCGCTGGTGAGTGCTGAGGGAGAAGCCCCGCCCCCTCGGCGGCGGGCTTCTGTCCCGCTTAAACTGTAAAATTGGCAGGGGCTCATACATATACAGTGCCCAGCTGTATATATGTTATATTTTTGCCAAAAAGAGGTTTATATTGCTGCCCAGGGCGCCCCCCCTGCGCCCTGCACCCTTACAGTGACCGGAGTATGTGAGGTGTATGGGAGCAATGGTGCACAGCTGCAGTGCTGTGCGTTAACTCAGTGAAGATTATGAACTCTTCTGCCGCCTCTGAAGTCTTCTTTTCTTCTCATACTCACCCTGCTTCTATCTTCTGAATCTGCAAGGGGGACGGCGGCGCGGCTCTGGGACGGACGGCGAGGGTGAGATCCTGCGTACCAATCCCTCTGGAGCTAATGGTGTCCAGTAGCCTAAGAAGCAGGACCTTGCAACTCAGAGAGTAGGGCTGCTTCTCTCCCCTCAGTCCCTCGATGCAGGGAGTCTGTTGCCAGCAGTGCTCCCTGAAAATTAAAAACCTAACAAAATACTTTCTGTCAGAAAGCTCAGGAGAGCTCCTGAAAAGCACCCAGTCTCAACTGGGCACAGTATCAAACTGAGGTATGGAGGAGGGGCATAGAGGGAGGAGCCAGTGCACACCCAGAACTAAAGTCTTTCTTAAAGTGCCCATGTCTCCTGCGGAGCCCGTCTATCCCCATAGTCCTTACGGAGTCCCCAGCATACTCTAGGACATTAGAGAAACTAGAATTTTAATACCTACCGGTAAATCCTTTTCTCTTAGTCCGTAGAGGATGCTGGGCACCCGTCCCAGTGTGTACTGTGTCTGCTGTTATTAAATGGCCCTTAACTCCAGAACATTTATGTGGAGACAACTTTCCTGACTTGACCATCTTCCTTGGACGTTTTCCCCCTGTGTGACTGCTCCCCACCTCGAAAGGGTTGCATCCGTGGTCCCTAGGATCCAGTCCTGGATCCCGAACCATCGCCCCTCTAGGAGGTGAGAACTGTGCAGCCACCAATGGAGTGAGATTCTGGTCTTGGAAGACAGGATTATCCTCCGGTGCATGTGTAAGTGGGATCCGGACCACTTGTCCAACAGGTCCCACTGGAACACTCTGGCATGGAACCTGCCAAACTGAATGGCCTCGTAGGCCAAAACCATTTTCCCCAGCAACCGAATGCATTGATGGATTAACACTCTTGCTGGTTTCAGAATTTGTTTGACCAGACTCTGGATCTCCATAGCCTTTCCACTGGAGGAAAACCTCTTCTGTGTCCAGTATCACTCCCAAAAACAACAACCGCGTCATTGGGACCAACTGCGATTTTGGCAAGTTTAGGAGCCAACCATGTTGTTGAAGAACTGTCAGGGAGAGTGCAATGTTTTGCACCAACTGGTCCCTGGATCTCGCCTTTATCAGGAGAACATCCAAGTACGGGATAATTGTGACTCCTTGCTTGCAAAGGAGAACCATCATTTCCGCCATCACCCTGGTGAAAATCCTCGGAGCCGCGGACAGACCAAATGGCAACGTCTGAAATTAGTAATGACAATCCTGAATTGCAAACCTCAGGTAGCTTGATGCAGTGGCTAAATGGGAACATGTAAGTAGGCATCCTTTAATTTTACCAAAACCATGAAATCTCCTTCCTCCAGACTGGAGATCACTACCGTGAGAGATTCCATCTTGAAATTGAATTTCTTTAGGTAGAAATTGAGGGATTTCAGATTTCAGATTGGTCTGACTGAGCCGTCCGGCTTCGGGACCACGAAGCGGCTTGAATAAAAACCTTCTCCCTGCTGACTAAGGCTGATTTGAACAATCGGTGAGGGGGAACGTCTTGAAACCCCAGTTTGTACCCTTGGGACACTATTTATAAAACCCACGAGTCCAGGTCCGAATGAATCCAGAACTGACTGAAGAGTTTTAGACGTGCCCCCACTGGTGCGGGCTCCTGCAAGAAAGCCCTAGCGTCATGCAGTGGATTTGGCAGAAGCAGAGGACAATCTCTGCTCCTGCAATCTTGAAGAGGCTACAGACCTCTTCCCTCTTCTCCTTCCTCTACCTGCAAAGAAAGGGGAATCTTAACTTCTTGCATATCTATTGGGCCGAAATGACTGCATCAGATAATGATGCGTCTTTATCCGTTGAGAGGGAACATAGTGCAAGAAGGTTGACTTACCTGCGGGAGCTGCCGAGATCAAATTAACTAGGCCGTCGCCAAACAAGGCTTCACCTTCATAGGGAAGAGACTCCCTTTCTTCTTGGAGTCAGTATCAGCATTTCCTTGGTGAATCCAGATATACAGGGAATGGGGGGAAGGGGATGTGTTTTGCACCAGCTATTAAATTCTAAATATTTGTATGAAGAGGCCCCAATAAATGTCCATCAGTTATATTAAATATTAATTGTAGGACGTTCGGGGGTGCTACCAGAGACAAGTAATGTTATGCAGGAAAGGAGAAGAGAAAAGAATGTCTCTTTTGCTGGCGCACAAATGATGATTTAAAAATTAACTTTTAATAAATTTGTTAAAATTGTCTAAACACGAAATAAAGTACAATAAGTTTGTATAATGTAATTACCATATATAATAAATGGAAATACATTTATTAATATCAAGGTTCGCTACCTGTGTTGTGTCTTTATTATTGATCCAAATTGACTATATCAATTAGTCTGATACTGAATTACTGGACACTATGTAATATTAGTTGAATGTATATTAGTAATTCACTTGACAAATGTCAGAACCTGGCAATAGTTCTACATATCATACACTTACAGCACTCTTTCCACAATATTTTCCCTTTATTCCAGATCAAATGGTATAATCCCCCACAGTAATTATTCCTGTTGTAGTATAGTACAGTATGGTTGCTGGGGACGTCTACAATGAAAAGAGAGGGAACATCTAATGTGTCTCCTTATGGGTAAAATACTTGCAAGCTAAGTGCTATGAATAGCATCAGCATGTAGATAAATGCTGAGTGTTAGGTGAGTAATGCAGATAAATAGGGATATCTAATAATTCTATAGAATAGTGGGTGAATTATTAGATATCCCTATTTATCTGCACCTCTAAGCACACTATTTGACTGTCCACACCCTGCTGTGCCTATTACCCATCTCCTCCACCACCCTCAACACTGACCCACACATCATTCACCCACAAAGATACAATAAAGGTAGTTTGGATAAATTAGCTAAATGAAATGGATTTAACCAATTTATCTAAATGACCATTTTTGGATGTTTTCCAGTGTTTGGGAGCAAATGGTCAATTGTCATTTGCTGCCACATATTAGCATAATTTTGTTTCAACTAGAAAAAAAAATTGGACAGATAATCTAAGTGTGGATCCAGTTTAATGCTGATTTCAGAGCCAACTATAGACTTGATTGAGGTACTGTGTCCCCGGTACCAAATACCAATTAAAATAATATTGTGAGGTGTGAGGTGTTCAAAAAAGACTGAAAATGAGTGGAAATTATGGTTATTGAGGTTAATAATACTATGGGATCAAAATGACCCCCAAATTCTATGATTTAAGCTGTTTTTTAGGGTTTTTTGAAAAAAACACCCGAATCCAAAACACACCCGAATCCGACAAAAAAATTTCGGTGAGGTTTTGCCAAAACGCGTCCGAACCCAAAACACGGCCGCGGAACCGAACCCAAAACCAAAACCCGAAAAATTTCCGGTGCACATCACTACTTAATTAGAACTTCGGTCAATGTGAATTAATTATTGGACTCAACCATGGTTATCCTTAAAACCCAGGGGTCTATTTAAGATCGATCTTAATCGATGTTGGGCTTCCAGGTTGAAAAAAACACACATTTACTAACATTTTAAAATTTATATAAAAAATCATCTGTTCGTAAATGCAGTGCACATGGTTTTGCCCAACTGCTAACAAAATTCCTGCTGCGATCAACTTGGAATTACCCCCATCGATTGATGTTTTCACACTGCTCGTTCCAACCCCAAAAACTATGAAGAGGATAGGGGCATATACGCAGGGTCCATCCTGTGCATGTGCCTACATTTTCTCCGGGTGCCCCGCAGAAAATGCGAATGCCTCTGCCTGTCAATCAATAGAGGGCGTACCTTCGCAGGTATATCGCGATCATGAGCCATGTCTCCCATTTTTCTCATTATAGGTGCTCTGTGAGCTGCTGACCATGCCCCAGCCCCTCTGTCTCCCGTGAATAGACATTGGGGCTTATTCAGACCAGATCGCTTCAATTTATTTTCACCCAGCGGGCAATCAGGTCTGCACTGCACATGCGTATGCGCCACAATGCGTAGGTGCACAAGAAGATTGACAAGAAGAGGGTGTTTGTGTGGGTGGCAACTGAATGTTTCTAGGGAGTGTCCGGAAAAACACTGGAGGGACCCGGCGTTTTGTGGGAGGATTTGTGACGTCACCTCAATGGCTGAGTAAGTGCTGAGCTGTGCAGCTCTTGTGCACATGTGATCACACACCTGCACAGCAAATTTTCCCTTCCGCTGTAGGCGGCAACCACCTGATCACAGGGATGCAAAAAACACACCCTAGCGATCAGGTCTGAATTACCCACAATGTGCATATTTGCAGAGCAACAAGCTACAGGGAGCCTTCCACCCCCCCCCTTCCCCATGACTATGGGACACTGGGGGGGGGGGTTATTTGGGTTAGCTGGACATTCCCAAAAAAAGTGACTGTCCTGCAAAAATTGGGTTAGTTGGGAGGTATGTGCAAATACATTTATTGTTTTGCATGCAAGGTAAATACTGGCTTCTTTGACATTTAGCCACAAATGCTGCACAGTTGAATTACAGTATTACACTGCAATTAACAGTTATGCTAGGACATTCCTTCTCCCAAAATCTACCTCTCTCTGCATGTTACATCTGTCCCACAGTGGCGTGCGGTGAGGTCAGTGGCTAGTGAGGCACTACAGCCATAATGTCCGCCGAATCCTGCCGATGACCCTTAGCCAATGCCCGCTACTGCCTCTGAGCCGATACCCACTGCCACCGCCAATGGCTTACAAACTCTCCCACAATCAACTGACCCAGCCCTCCACCACTAATTTCTATCTCAGTCCGATGCCGCCAATGCCCGCTGCCTGCCTGCTCATTGTTCTTGTGATATATTATAAATTTTTAAAGAAAAAAAATGAGTGTTTGGGACTGGGAAGGGTGAGGGAGGAGGACATGAATGCAATTTTGTTGTCCAGGGCTTCCATTAACTTAAAGGAGAAGGGTCTGAATGGGTTAAAAAAAATGTGTGAGGTCCCCCCTCCTTAGTATAACCAGCCTCTTTGAGCCGGTCCTGGTTATTTAAATACTGGGGGAAAAATTGGACAGAGGTTCCCCGTATTTAGACAACCAGCACCGGGCTCTTAGACGGGTCCTGGTTCCAAAAATACGTGGGACAAAATATGTAGGGGTCCCCCATATTTTTAAAACCAGCACCGGGCTCCACTAGCCAGAGAGATAATGCCACAGCCAGGGGACACTTTTATGTAGGTCCCTGCGGCCCTGGCATTACCCCTCCAACTAGTCACCCCTGGCCGGGGTTCCCTGGAGGAGTGGGGATCCCTTAAATCAAGAGGTTCCTCCCCTCGAGGCACCCAAGGGCCAGGGGTGAAGCCCGAGGCTGTCCCCAGCACCCCTGGGTGGTGGGTGCCGGGCTGATAGCCATATGTGTAAAAAAAGAATATTGTTTTTTTGTTGTGGAACTACAAGGCCCAGCAAGCCTCCCCCACTTGCTGGTACTTGGAGAACCTCAAGTACCAGCAGGCGGGGAAATAACGGGCTCGCTGGTACCTGTAGTTCTACAACAACAAAAAATACCCAAATAAAAACACAAACACACACACTGTGACAGTAAAATTATTGAGACAGGCTGTAGCATGTGGATGCATGTAACCCTATAAAAGTGATGGATTGGGTGACTATTACAATACCCACTGTTGCTGTCTGAAAAATGATGGATATATAGATTGCTCTGCCGAGATATGTTTTATTTCTAAAATGCACCACAGGTATGGATGGATAGTATACTTGACGACACAGAGGTAGGTAGAGCAGTGGCCTACTGTACCGTACTGCTATATATTATATTATTTATTATTATTATACTTTATTTATATGGCGCCACAAGGGTTCCGCAGCACCAAATTACAGAGTACATAAACAAATAATCAAACAGGAAAACAGCAACTTACAGTTGATGACAATATAGGACAAGTACAGGGTAAATAAACATAGCTACATCAGCAGATGACACTGGAATAAGTATCAGGTGGCAGAAGACTGCTGGATTTGGTGCAGCTGAAGATTATTAAAGTAAGAAAAGAGTAAGCACATGAGGGAAGAGGGCCCTGCTCATGAGAGCTTACATTCTAAAGGGGAGGGGTAGACAGACAGGGGTGAGACAGATGGGGTACATAGAGAGCGTGGAACAGAGGTTTAGGATGAGATTTGGCTGGGTTTGGTGAAGAAGTGGGTCTTGAGAGCCCATTTGAAGTTTTGTAGAGAGGTGGAGAGTCTGAGGGGGAGAGGTAGGGAATTCCAGAGAAGTGGTGCAGCACGTGAAAAATCTTGGAGGTAGGAGTGGGAGGAAGTAATCCGTAGGCAGGAGAGTCGGCGTGCATTAGCAGAGCGAAGAGGACCGGTGGGAGTGTAAAGCGAGATAAGATCAGAGATGTAGATGGGAGAGGAGTGGGTGAGGGTTTTGTAAGCAAGTGTGAGAAGCTTGAAATGTATTCTGAAAGGGAAGGGGAGCCAGTGAAGGACTAGTAAGAGAGGAGAGGTGGACGTAGTGCATTTGGTGAGGAAAATGAGCCGGGCAGCAGCATTGAGGATAGATTGGAGTGGAGAGAGGTATTTGTCAGGAATGCCAGTCAGGAGGAGATTACAGTAGTCCAGTCTGGAGATGACCAGTGAGTGGATAAGAGTCTTAGTAGCATCCTGGGTCAGAAAGGGTCTGATCCTGGAAATATTTTTTAGATGAAAACGGCAGGTTTGTGAGAGGTGCTGAATGTGTGGTTTGAAGGAGAGGGAGGAGTCAAGGATTACTCCAAGACAGCGCACTTGGGGGGTAGAGGAGATAGTAGTGCCATCAATAGATAATGAGATTGTAGGAGGTGAGGTTATGCGGGAGGGAGGGAAGATGATCAGCTCGGTCTTAGACATGTTAAGTTTAAGAAAGCGCTGGGACATCCAGGAAGAGATAGCAGAGAGACAGTTGGAGATACGAGTGAGGAGAGTAGGGGAGAGGTCTGGAGAGGAAAGATAGATTTGAGTGTCATCAGCATAGAGATGATATTGGAAACCAAAAGAACTAATGAGCTTACCTAGTGAGGACGTATAGAGAGAGAAGAGGACCAAGGACAGAACCTTGGGGTACCCCTACAGTTAGTGGAAGTGAGGGGGAGGTGGAGTCATGAGAGGAGACAGAGAATGAACGGTCAGAAAGGTAGGACGACAACCAAGAGAGGGCAGTGTTACGCAGACCAATGGAGTGAAGGATTTGCAGTAGGAGAGGATGGTCCACAGTGTCAAAAGCAGCAGAGAGATCAAGTAGAATAAGTAGAGAGTAGTGTCCCTTAGATTTAGCAGCATGGAGGTCATTGCATACTTTTGTAAGGGCAGTTTCAGTGGAGTGGAGAGGACGGAAGCCAGACTGGAATGGGTCAAGCAGTGAGTGTGAGGAAAGAAAGGAAGTAAGGCGGTTGTAGACAATACGCTCAAGGAGTTTGGAGGCAAAAGGGAGAAGAGAGATGGGTCGGTAATTGGAGAGAGTGTTTGGATCAAGGGTAGGTTTTTTTAAGAATAGGAGAGATGAGAGCGTGCTTGAAGGCAGAGGGGACAGTGCCTGATGAGAGGGAGAGATTGAGAAGGTGGGAAAGATGGGAATAAGCAGAAGAAGAGATGTGGCAGAGGAGGCGGGAGGGGATAGGGTCAAGTGGGGAGGTGGTGAGGGGACAGGAACGAATGAGGGCCATGACTTCCTCTCCAGATGCATGGGAGAAAGATGACAGAGTTGGTGCGAGGGATGGGGAGGGTTGGTAAGGGATGGGAGAAGGCTGGTTACTGATAGTCTGGTGTGATGTGATGTCCTGACGTATGGAGTCAATTTTGGATGTGAAGTAAGTGGCAAAGTCAAGAGCAGAGAGTGAGGAAGGGAGACGAGGTGGAGGTGGGCAGATGAGTGAGTTGAGAGTGGCAAAGAGGCGCCGGGGGTTGGAAGACTGGGAGGAGATGAGGTTCTTGAAGTATGACTGTTTAGCAAGAGAAAGGGCAGCACTGAAGGATGAGAGCATAAGTTTGAAATGGAGGAAGTCTGCCTTAGAGCGTGATTTCCTCCAGTGTCGCTCAGCAGTACGTGAGCATTTTTGCAGATATCTGGTGCATTTGGTGTGCCAGGGTTGAGGTGTTAATTTGCGAGGGTGAACAGTGGTTGGTGGAGCAACAGAGTCAAGAGCAGAAGTAAGGGAAGCATTGTATGTGGAAGTGGCTTGTTCAGGGCATGAGAGAGAGAGAGAATAGGAGAGAGAAGTGAGTCAAACAGGGAGGAAAGGAATGTGGTGTCAATAGCTTCAATGTTACGCTTAGTGATGGTAGCCTTAGGAGGTTGAGATGGGGAAGTCGAGAGAGATAGGTTGAAGGAGAGCAGGTGGTGGTCAGAGAGGGGAAATGGGGAGTTTGAAAAATCAGAAATATCACAGCGGTGAGTGAAGACCAGATCCAGTGAGCTCCCATTCACATGGGAGGGTGAGGAGGTCCACTGGGAGAGACCAAGTGAAGAGGTGAGGTTAAGGAGTTTAGAGGCAGGGGATTGTGTGGGGATGTCAATAGGGATGTTGAAATCGCCTAGGATAATGGTGGGAATGTCAGAAGAGAGGAAGTGAGGAAGCCAGGAAGCAAAGTTGTCGATGAATTTGGAAGCAGTGCCAGGGGGGCGGTAAATGACAGCTACTCTAAGATGGACTGGTTGGAAGAGACATATGGAGTGGACCTCAAATATAGATAATATAAGGGATGGTTCTGGTGGTATGAGTTGGTAGGAGTAACTAGAAGGTAAAAGGACCCCAACACCACCCCCATGGCGACCCCCAGGTCGGGGGGTGTGTGTGAATGTAAGGCCCCCAGCAGAGAGAGCAGCAGCAGAAGTAGTGTCAGAGGGCGTAATCCAAGTTTCAGTAATGGCTAGTAGGTGTAGGGAGTTGGAAATGAAAAGGTCATGAGTGGGGACCAGTTTGTTACAAACAGATCTGGCATTCCAGAGGGCACAGGATAGGGGGTATGAGTTTGTGGGAGAGATGTGAATTAGATTTTCAGGGTTGCTGTAGCGATGAGGTGGGATTAACTTTGAGGGCAGGGATGAGAGAGTAGTGATGGTACGGGTGCCTGAGATAGGAGGGGAAACTGCAGGAGGTGGGCAGGGAGGGAGGTCAGTGTGATGTGGATGGGGGTGTGGGGAGGTGACAGGGAAGGGAGAGAGGGAGCAGGGCTGAGTTGTGGGGTAGCAGGACCATGGGGCAGAGGTGAATGAAAGTGGGGTAACAGGAAAGGTGGGGGAAGGAAACAGAGGGATGGAGGGGAGACAGAGGAGGAGGTGGAGGAGACTGGGGGGGGGGAAGGATAAAGATACATTATTAGGTAGACACTGAGTGATGTGGGGAGTATAAGAAAGCATTCACATAGTGTTAAGAAGGTAAATAGGTTGAGGGAAAGTGGAAGTAGGAGAGGAGACTGTAAGGGAATCCGAGCAGAAGAATTGTAGAAATGCAGGTGAGAAAAGCAGTGTAGGCTCAATTTAGTATGAAATGAGTCAAAAGCGTAGATAAAGTGGGTGCAGAAATGTATTTGGAGTGTAAGAAATGAAAGGATTGTGAGAGGTTTAAGAAGCAATGGTAATTATGTTAGATGTTTTAAGTGTTTGCAGGTAAAATTGCATTGGTGCAGCTGTGCTTAAAAAACAAAATTACAATAATACAGATACAGGCATTTGTAGGTGAAATGGATGGTTTATGAAATGTCCAAGTAAGGTAGTTCTGTGCTATGTAATCAGATGCAACAATCAGGAGGTGAGTGATCTGAGGAGTAAGTGACTCACATTTGTTATTAGTTCTTCAGTTTTCTTTGTTTTGTTAGATTGGTGTGCTTCTGTTTTCCTTCTTTTTCACTTCGATTGAACGCTAATTGAACACTGCTGTTATGTGTCAATTTTATCACGCTTTTATAAAAATGCACGCTTAGATCAATAAATGCACAGCCAAATGGCTTTGCACAGCCTACACCATTGGACTTAAGTAGAAGACTATTACAAGTGAAACCAATAATTTAAATCTGTAACCACACCCCACCCCCTCAAATGCCAGGCAATAAATTACCTTAAAAGCTACAACCAGGCATTCCACAAAAATTAAACTGGGTCTATATCATTCAAAACTTTAAAAAAGTACTTCAAAATCACATACTATGCAATAATGTTTCAATTTGCATTACCCAGCAGAATTAGCTTTGCATATATAGATATAGTGCAGCAGAATAGATTGGTGGTTGTAGTCAATTGTAATTACCTGTAGGTGACAAGAAGAGAAGAAACGTCAATTCACAATCGATATCAGCTGAAGATAAATTAACGCTGATTGAACGCTGCGTTATGTGTCAATTTTATCACGCTTTGATAAAAATGCATGCTTAGATCAATAAATGCACAGCCAAACAGCTTTGCACATCCTACACCATTGGACTTAAGTAGAAGTCTGGTGGTCAGCAAAATTTTGCACTGTCCTCCTACTATATATAGTGCGCACAACTACTAAAATACACCACAGGTATGGATGGATAGTATACTTGACGACACAGAGGTAGGTAGAGCAGTGGCCTACTGTACCGTATTGCTATATATTATATACTGGTGGTCAGCAAAATTCTGCCCTGTCCTCCTACTATATATACTGCGCACAACTACTAAAATACACCACAGGTATGGATGGATAGTATACTTGACGACACAGAGGTAGGTAGAGCAGTGGCCTACTGTACCATACTGCTATATATTATATACTGGTGGTCAGCAAAATTTTGCCCTGTCCTCATACTATATAATACAATGCAGCACAGATATGGAGCATTTTTCAGGCAGAGAACGTAGATATTTTCAGCACACTGAGCACAGATATTTGCAAGCACACTGAGCACAGATATTTGCAGCACACTGAACACAGAAACTGAGAAAACGCTGCACGTCCTCTCCCTATCATCTCCAATGCACAAGTGAAAATGGCGGCGACTCGTGGCTCCTTATATAGAATAGAATAGCTGCTGACGGGCACGATTGAGGGAGGAAAGGGACATGTGAATCCAGCCCATAGATGCAATGTGAATATGTAATTTGTACCTTCCTATCTTAAAATGTATATACAGTGTATATGTCACAACTGAGGGCCTGAGCTGACTGGAGGCAGCCTCAGTTGTAGGGGCTGAGGTGTAGTGGAACCTGGGAGGTTGTATCAGACCCCTGGACATGTAAGTTAAATGTAGAAGAATTGCCCGAAGGCGTGCCCACGACAACCAGGATAAAAGTCAATGATGTTTATTTTGACAAACTCCATGCATCACAGCAGTAATAAAAGAGAAACATAAAATCAGCAGAGAAATAATACAGTTCCTGGGTACTACAGGAGGACAAGGACCACAGGGCTCTGGTAGTATGAGACAGTTCTTATTATCTTCTAGTTGGAAAGTCCTTACCAGGCCCGACTGTAGCAATGGAGATAGCCCAGGATCATACTAGCTGGTGTTCCAGGAAAAGCTGGGCTGCTGTGGATAAAATGGCTGCTGTGGGTACTGGCTGAAACCAGACTGATGTAAGCACGGAGTGGATTGCTGGATGGAACCAGCCAAATAATAAATGAAGCTTGAGAGCGATGAAATATGATTGATATATGGAGTTTGAGAGCGGTGAAATAATAGTGCCGGTGGTGAGTGGTAATCTGCGGAAATGATACCGGCACTTTAAGAAGAGCTGATCTCTGCTGGAAGCTAGGCTGGAAGCAGGTAAATCTGTAACTGGAAACAGATGAGTCCCAGAGGACTGGAGAGTCAGGCTGCACCGCAGGTGGTAGACTAGAGCGGGTCTCTTTAGTGGAGGTTTGGAGATGGTAACTGGAACCTGGAAAACAACCACGGGAGAGAGACAAACTGGAACTAGGTTTGACAACCAAATCACTGACGCCTTCCTTGCTCAGGCACAGAATACTTATACCTGCAGCAAGGAAGGGATTGGCTAGGCAATTATGCAGATTACAATGGAAACAGCGGATTGGTGGAAATGAACAGGTGACAGAATCCAACATGGCTGCGCCCATGCAGACACTTGGAGGGAAGATTGGTTTGATAATCCATGTGGGAACTTTAACAGCAATGGCGGCGCCGGCAACAGTAAACAGGAGACGCCAGACTGATGAGTGCACATTTGAACCACGCGGGCAACAGCGGAGGCCGCGGCTGACATAAGCGCCACTCTGACATCCTGCATGCAGAAACTCAGGGACGGCGGCGGAGGCTGCGGGAGATGCCATTCAAGATGTAACATGGCTCCGCTGTGACAGCGTCTCAGAGTGACAGGAGAGGAGGCAGGAATGGGGACATCAGAATAACAGATGGGATCCGGTCCTGGAGCGCTGAGCCAGCCTTAGGAGGCATCTGAAAGGTAAGTTATGGCGTCCAGATACCCGGATCGTGACAGTATACACTAGAGGTCTTTCCGAACCCCCTAATCCTAACATTGTAATTTGCTTTAGGGCGCACCTCCAATTAGTCTAGTGTTTCTTGCTGCCTTTCCAATGAAGCAAGTTTAATTTAGTAATAGGTGAAAAACCATCCCTACAAAGGTGTTAATCAGAGACTTGGCTTTGTGGACACTTTTCAGAGAACAACTTTGTTAGCATAAAAGTAAAGCCAGAAAATGAAGAGCTGTTTAATCACTCAATTGGATTTTTTTGCCAGCATATTTCTTTTTCTCTGCAACCCACTGCTAAATTGTGCTTCCTAGCTGTTTTTATAAAATCACTGAATCAAATCTAACTCTGATTACATCAGAGAAGGCCAGGTACCCTACACCATAACAGGGGGTTTGAAATTTTGACTTGTCTACTTAAAGATCACCAAAATCTGATCACAAGGTCAATTACGTCCCTGGGTGGGATTGAACCACCAACCTTTTGGTTAATAGCCAAACACACTAACCGATTGCGCCACAGAGACACTTTGCAAAAAGTACATACTGACAAAGGCTAATAAGCATTTATCTAGAACGTTTCCTAGAAAAACTTTAAAAAGTCAATAATCTGGAGAGTTTTTGTAAGATGTTTCTTCCATCAACCAATGAAGAAACACATTGGTACTTTCCCATGATGAGTGAGTGCTTCATGATCTACTGCACTTACATGTGCAGCAGAGTACTGCAATGGAAGCATGCTGGGCCCATAACCCAGAGGTAGGCAGATTGAAACTATCCTCTGCTATATGCATTTTTTTTGTTAATTAAAGTAATCCAAAACTGGGATTGATATTTTGGTTCTTTTATTTTTACTTAAAGTACAATAACTTTTACCATTTTAATTTGTTTTAATAGTATATTGACAGTATTGTTTTCTTTCAAAAATCCACTTAATTTTCTTTACCCTATTATTAAAATGGTAATTGACAAAAACAAACTACATTGTCACCAGAAGAGCAATACAAAATGTACAAGTGATATATTAAAATCATCTTTCCAGCATGAATTTCAATGATGCATTGGGGCAACGATTTTGTTAGCAACATCTTCACCCTTAAATAAAGATTTTCTTAATTCCTTACCTGTGTGCTAATTAGATATCACCTTGTTTTCACATTAAACAGACTTCCACATGAGAAAGCAGCAAGGATGCAGTGGCGTTAATGTTTCCTGGTGTCAACCCGTATTATTTAAGTAGACATTGAAATGAGGATGCATCTTGCTGCCTTTCCAATGAAGCAAATTTAATTTAGTAATAGGTGAAAAACCATCCCTACAAAGGTGTTAATCAGAGACTTGGCTTTGTGGACACTTTTCAGAGAACAAATTTGTTAGCATAAAAATAAAGCCAGAAAATTAAGAGCTGTTTAATCACTCAATTGGATTTTTTTACCAGCATATTTCTTTTTCTCTGCAACCCACTGCTAAATTGTGCTTCCTAGCTGTTTTTATAAAATCACTGAATCAAATCTAACTCTGATTACATCAGAGAAGGCCAGGTACCCTACACCATAAGAGGGGGTTTGAAATTTTGACTTGTCTACTTAAAGATCACCAAAATCTGATAACAAGGTCAATTACATCCCTGGGTGGGATTGAACCACCAACCTTTTGGTTTATAGCCGTACACACTAACCAATTGCGCCACAGAGACACTTTGCAAAAGTCTATACTGACAAAGGCTAATAAGCATTCATCTAAAACGTTTCCTAGAAAAACTTTAAAAAGTCAATAATCTGGAGAGTTTTTGTAAGATGTTTCTTCCATCAACCAACGAAGAAACACATTGGTACTTTCCCATGATGAGTGAGTGCTTCAGGATCTCTTGCACTTACATGTGCAGCAGAGTACAGCAATGGAAGCATGCTGGGCCCATAACCCAGCGGTAGGCAGATTGAAACTATCCTCTGCTATATGCATTTTTTTTTGTTAATTAAAGTAATCCAAAACTGGGATTGATATTTTGGCTCTTTTATTTTTACTTAAAGTACAATAACTTTTACCATTTAAATTTGTTTTAATAGTATATTGACAGTATAGTTTTCTTTAAAAAATCCACTTAATTTTCTTTACCCTATTAATAAAATGGTAATTGACAAAAACAAACTACATTGTCACCAGAAGAGCAATACAAAATGTACAAGTGATATATTAAAATCATCTTTCCAGCTTGAATTTCAATGATGCATTGGGGCAACGATTTTGTGAGAAACATTTTCACCCTTAAATAAAGATTTTCTTAATCCCTTACCTGTGTGCTAATTAGATATCACCTTGTTTTCACATTAAACAGACTTCTACATGAGACAGCAGCAAGGATGCAGTGGCGGTAATGTTTCCTGGTGTCAACCTGTATTATTTCAGTAGACATTGAAATGAAGATGCATCTTGCTGCCTTTCCAATGAAGCAAGTTTAATTTAGTAATAGGTGAAAAACCATCCCTACAAAGGTGTTAATCAGAGACTTGGCTTTGTGGACACTTTTCAGAGAACAAATTTGTTAGCATAAAAATAAAGCCAGAAAATGAAGAGCTGTTTAAATCACTCAATTGGTTTTTTTTTTGCCAGCATATTTCTTTTTCTCTGCAACCCACTGCTAAATTGTGCTTCCTATCTGTTTTTATAAAATCACTGAATCAAATCTAACTCTGATTACATCAGAGAAGGCCAGGTACCCTACACCATAACAGGGAGTTTGAAATTTTGACTTGTCTACTTAAAGATCACCAAAATCTGATAACAATGTCAATTACGTCCCTGGGTGGGATTGAACCACCAACCTTTCGGTTAGTAGCCAGACACACTAACCGATTGCGCCACAGAGACACTTTGTTAAAAGTACATACTGACAAAGGCTAATAAGCATACATCTAGAACGTTTCCTAGAAAAACTTTAAAAAGTCAATAATCTGGAGAGTTTTTGTAAGATGTTTCTTCCATCAACCAACGAAGAAACACATTGGTACTTTCCCATGATGAGTGAGTGCTTCAGGATCTCTTGCACTTACATGTGCAGCAGAGTACTGCAATGGAAGCATGCTGGGCCCATAACCCAGAGGTAGGCAGATTGAAACTATCCTTTGCTATATGCATTTTTTGTTGTTGATTTAAGTAATCAAAACTGGGATTGATATTTTTGCTCTTTTATTTTTACTTAAAGTACAATAACTTTTACCATTTTAATTTGTTTTAATAGTATATTGAAAGTATTGTTTTCTTTTAAAAATCCACTTAATTTTCTTTACCCTATTATTAAAATGGTAATTGACAAAAACAAACTACATTGTCACCAGAAGAGCAATACAAAATGTACAAGTGATATATTAAAATCATCTTTCCAGCTTGAATTTCAATGATGCATTGGGGCAACGATTTTGTGAGAAACATTTTCACCCTTAAATAAAGATTTTCTTAATTCCTTACCTGTGTGCTAATTAGATATCACCTTGTTTTCACATTAAACAGACTTCCACATGAGAAAGCAGCAAGGATGCAGTGGCGTTAATGTTTCCTGGTGTCAACCCGTATTATTTAAGTAGACATTGAAATGAGGATGCATCTTGCTGCCTTTCCAATGAAGCAAGTTTAATTTAGTAATAGGTGAAAAACCATCCCTACAAAGGTGTTAATCAGAGACTTGGCTTTGTGGACACTTTTCAGAGAACAAATTTGTTAGCATAAAAATAAAGCCAGAAAATGAAGAGCTGTTTAAATCACTCAATTGGTTTTTTTTTGCCAGCATATTTCTTTTTCTCTGCAACCCACTGCTAAATTGTGCTTCCTATCTGTTTTTATAAAATCACTGAATCAAATCTAACTCTGATTACATCAGAGAAGGCCAGGTACCCTACACCATAACAGGGAGTTTGAAATTTTGACTTGTCTACTTAAAGATCACCAAAATCTGATAACAATGTCAATTACGTCCCTGGTTGGGATTGAACCACCAACCTTTCGGTTAGTAGCCAGACACACTAACCGATTGCGCCACAGAGACACTTTGTAAAAAGTACATACTGACAAAGGCTAATAAGCATACATCTAGAACGTTTCCTAGAAAAACTTTAAAAAGTCAATAATCTGGAGAGTTTTTGTAAGATGTTTCTTCCATCAATCAACGAAGAAACACATTGGTACTTTCCCATGATGAGTGAGTGCTTCAGGATCTCTTGCACTTACATGTGCAGCAGAGTACTGCAATGGAAGCATGCTGGGCCCATAACCCAGAGGTAGGCAGATTGAAACTATCCTTTGCTATATGCATTTTTTGTTGTTGATTTAAGTAATCAAAACTGGGATTGATATTTTTGCTCTTTTATTTTTACTTAAAGTACAATAACTTTTACCATTTTAATTTGTTTTAATAGTATATTGAAAGTATTGTTTTCTTTTAAAAATCCACTTAATTTTCTTTACCCTATTATTAAAATGGTAATTGACAAAAACAAACTACATTGTCACCAGAAGAGCAATACAAAATGTACAAGTGATATATTAAAATCATCTTTCCAGCTTGAATTTCAATGATGCATTGGGGCAACGATTTTGTGAGAAACATTTTCACCCTTAAATAAAGATTTTCTTAATTCCTTACCTGTGTGCTAATTAGATATCACCTTGTTTTCACATTAAACAGACTTCCACATGAGAAAGCAGCAAGGATGCAGTGGCGTTAATGTTTCCTGGTGTCAACCTGTATTATTTCAGTAGACATTGAAATGAGGATGCATCTTGCTGCCTTTCCAATGAAGCAAGTTTAATTTAGTAATAGGTGAAAAACCATCCTTACAAAGGTGTTAATCAGAGACTTGGCTTTGTGGACACTTTTCAGAGAACAAATTTGTTAGCATAAAAATAAAGCCAAAAAATGAAGAGCTGTTTAATCACTCAATTGGATTTTTTTGCCAGCATATTTCTTTTTCTCTGCAACCCACTGCTAAATTGTGCTTCCTAGCTGTTTTTAGAAAATCACTGAATCAAATCTAACTCTGATTACATCAGAGAAGGCCAGGTACCCTACACCATAAGAGGGGGTTTGAAATTTTGACTTGTCTACTTAAAGATCACCAAAATCTGATAACAAGGTCAATTACGTCCCTGGGTGGGATTGAACCACCAACCTTTTGGTTAATAGCCGTGCACACTAACTGATTGCGCCACAGTGACACTTTGCAAAAGTCCAAACTGACAAAGGCTAATAAGCATTCATCTAAAACGTTTCCTAGAAAAACTTTAAAAAGTCAATAATCTGGAGAGTTTTTGTAAGATGTTTCTTCCATCAACCAACGAAGAAACACATTGGTACTTTCCCATGATGAGTGAGTGCTTCATGATCTCTTGCACTTACATGTGCAGCAGAGTACAGCAATGGAAGCATGCTGGGCCCATAACCCAGCGGTAGGCAGATTGAAACTATCCTCTGCTATATGCATTTTTTTTTGTTAATTAAAGTAATCCAAAACTGGGATTGATATTTTGGCTCTTTTATTTTTACTTAAAGTACAATAACTTTTACCATTTTAATTTGTTTTAATAGTATATTGACAGTATTGTTTTCTTTCAAAAATCCACTTAATTTTCTTTACCCTATTATTAAAATGGTAATTGACAAAAACAAACTACATTGTCACCAGAAGAGCAATACAAAATGTACAAGTGATATATTAAAATCATCTTTCCAGCTTGAATTTCAATGATGCATTGGGGCAACGATTTTGTGAGAAACATCTTCACCCTTAAATAAAGATTTTCTTAATTCCTTACCTGTGTGCTAATTAGATATCACCTAGTTTTCACATTAAACAGACTTCCACATGAGAAAGCAGCAAGGACACAGTGGCGTTAATGTTTCCTGGTGTCATTCTGTATTATTTCAGTACACATTGAAATGAGGATGTATCTTGCTGCCTTTCCAATGAAGCAAGTTTAATTTAGTAATAAGTGAAAAACCATCCCTACAAAGGTGTTAATCAGAGACTTGGCTTTGTGGACACTTTTCAAAGAACAAATTTGTTAGCATAAAAATAAAGCCAGAAAATGAAGAGCTGTTTAATCACTCAATTGGATTTTTTTTGCCAGCATATTTCTTTTTCTCTGCAACCCACTGCTAAAGTGTGCTTCCTAGCTGTTTTTATAAAATCACTGAATCAAATCTAACTCTGATTACATCAGAGAAGGCCAGGTACCCTACACCATAACAGGGGGTTTGAAATTTTGACTTGTCTACTTAAAGATCACCAAAATCTGATAACAAGGTCAATTACGTCCCTGGTTGGAATTGAACCACCAACCTTTTGGTTAGTAGCCGGACACACTAACCGATTGCGCTACAGAGACACTTTGCAAAAAGTCCATACTGACAAAGTCTAATAAGCATACATCTAGAACGTTTCCTAGAAAAACTTTAAAAAGTCAAAAATCTGGAGAGTTTTTGTAAGATGTTTCTTCCATCAACCAACGAAGAAACACATTGGTACTTTCCCATGATGACTGAGTGCTTCAGGATCTCTTGCACTTACATGTGCAGCAGAGTACTGCAATGGAAGCATGCTGGGCCCATAACCCAGAGGTAGGCAGATTGAAACTATCCTTTGCTATATGCATTTTTTTTTGTTAATTTAAGTAATCAAAACTGGGATTGATATTTTTGCTCTTTTATTTTTACTTAAAGTACAATAACTTTTACCATTTTAATTTGTTTTAATAGTATATTGACAGTATAGTTTTCTTTAAAAAATCCACTTAATTTTCTTTACCCTATTATTAAAAGGGTAATTGACAAAAACAAACTACATTGTCACCAGAAGAGCAATACAAAATGTACAAGTGATATATTAAAATCATCTTTCCTGCTTGAATTTCAATGATGCATTGGGGCAACGATTTTGTGAGAAACATCTTCACCCTTAAATAAAGATTTTCTTAATTCCTTACCTGTGTGCTAATTAGATATCACCTTGTTTTCACATTAAACAGACTTCTTCATGAGAAAGCAGCAAGGATGCAGTGGCGTTAATGTTTCCTGGTGTCAACCTGTATTATTTCTGTAGACATTGAAATGAGGATGCATCTTGCTGCCTTTCCAATGAAGCAAGTTTAATTTAGTTATAGGTGAAAAACCATCCCTACAAAGGTGTTAATCAGAGACTTGGCTTTGTGGACACTTTTTAGAGAACAAATTTGTTAGCATAAAAATAAAGGCTGAAAATGAAGAGCTGTTTAATCACTCAATTGGATTTTTCTGCCAGCATATTTTTTTTCTCTGCAACCCATTGCTAAATTGTGCTTCCTAGCTGTTTTTATAAAATCACTGAATCAAATCTAACTCTGATTACATCAGAGAAGGCCAGGTACCCTACACCATAAGAGGGGATTTGAAATTTTGACTTGTCTACTTAAAGATCACCAAAATCTGATAACAAGGTCAATTACGTCCCTGGGTGGGATTGAACCACCAACCTTTTGGTTTATAGCCGTACACACTAACTGATTGCGCCACAGAGACACTTTGCAAAAGTACATACTGACAAAGGCTAATAAGCATTCATCTAAAACGTTTACTAGAAAAACTTTAAAAAGTCAATAATCTGGAGAGTTTTTGTAAGATGTTTCTTCCATCCACCAACGAAGAAACACATTGGTACTTTCCCATGATGAGTGAGTGCTTCAGGATCTCTTGCACTTACATGTGCAGCAGAGTATTGCAATGGAAGCATGCTGGGCCCATAACCCAGAGGTAGGCAGATTAAAACTATCCTCTGCTATATGCATTTTTTTTGTTAATTAAAGTAATCCAAAACTGGGATTGATATTTTTGCTCTTTTATTTTTCATTAAAGTACAATAACTTTTACCATTTTAATTTGTTTTAATAGTATATTGAAAGTATTGTTTTCTTTTAAAAATCCACTTAATTTTCTTTACCCTATTATTAAAATGGTAATTGACAAAAACAAACTACATTGTCACCAGAAGAGCAATACAAAATGTACAAGTGATATATTAAAATCATCTTTCCAGCTTGAATTTCAATGATGCATTGGGGCAACGATTTTGTGAGAAACATTTTCACCCTCATGACGCTGTCGGATTCTCGCGAGACTCGGATTCTATATAAGGAGCCGCGCGTCGCCGCCATTTTCACACGTGCATTGAGATTGATAGGGAGAGGACGTGGCTGGCGTCCTCTCCATTTAGATTAGGAGAGAGAGAGAGAGATTGACCTGAGGCTGATACTGTAGAAGAGAGTGCAGAGTTTAGTGACTGACCACAGTGACCACCAGCAGTGCAGTTGTTTTATTTAATATATCCGTTCTCTGCCTGAAAAAAACGGTACACACAGTGACTCAGTCACATACCATATCTGTGTGCACTGCTCAGCCCAGTGTGCTGCATGCCTGCATCATCTATGTATATATATCTGACTGTGCTCAGCTCACACAGCTTATAATTGTGGGGGAGACTGGGGAGCACTGCAGTGCCAGTTATAGGTTATAGCAGGAGCCAGGAGTACAAGACAGTCACATACCATATCTGTGTGCACTGCTCAGCCCAGTGTGCTGCATCATCTATGTATATATATATTATATATCTGACTGTGCTCAGCTCACACAGCTTATAATTGTGGGGGAGACTGGGGAGCACTGCAGTGCCAGTTATAGGTTATAGCAGGAGCCAGGAGTACATATTATATTAAAATTAAACAGTGCACACTTTTGCTGCAGGAGTGCCACTGCCAGTGTGACTGACCAGTGACCTGACCACACTGACCACCAGTATAGTTAGTAGTATACTATATTGTGATTGCCTGAAAAAGTTAAACACTCGTCGTGTGACTTCACTTGTGTGGTGTTTTTTTTTTATTCTATAAAAAACTCATTCTGCTGACAGACAGTGTCCAGCAGGTCCGTCATTATATAATATATATACCTGTCCGGCTGCAGTAGTGATATATATATATTTTTTATATCATTATTTATCATCCAGTCGCAGCAGACACAGTACGGTAGTTCACGGCTGTAGCTACCTCTGTGTCGGCACTCGGCAGTCCATCCATAATTGTATACCACCTACCCGTGGTTTTTTTTTCTTTCTTCTTTATACATACATACTACTACATCTCTTTATCAACCAGTCTATATTAGCAGCAGACACAGTACAGTACGGTAGTTCACGGCTGTGGCTACCTCTGTGTCGGCACTCGGCAGTCCGTCCATAATTGTATACCACCTAACCGTGGTTTTTTTTTCTTTCTTCTTCATACATACATACTACGACATCTCTTTATCAACCAGTCTATATTAGCAGCAGACACAGTACAGTACGGTAGTTCACGGCTGTGGCTACCTCTGTGTCGGCACTCGGCAGTCCGTCCATAATTGTATACCACCTAACCGTGGTTTTTTTTTCTTTCTTCTTCATACATACATACTACGACATCTCTATATCAACCAGTCTATATTAGCAGCAGACACAGTACAGTACGGTAGTTCACGGCTGTGGCTACCTCTGTGTCGGCACTCGGCAGTCCGTCCATAATTGTATACCACCTAACCGTGGTTTTTTTTTCTTTCTTCTTTATACATACATACTACGACATCTCTTTATCAACCAGTCTATATTAGCAGCAGACACAGTACAGTACGGTAGTTCACGGCTGTGGCTACCTCTGTGTCGGCACTCGGCAGTCCGTCCATAATTGTATACCACCTAACCGTGGTTTTTTTTTCTTTCTTCTTCATACATACATACTACGACATCTCTTTATCAACCAGTCTATATTAGCAGCAGACACAGTACAGTACGGTAGTTCACGGCTGTGGCTACCTCTGTGTCGGCACTCGGCAGTCCGTCCATAATTGTATACCACCTAACCGTGTTTTTTTTTTCTTTCTTCTTCATACATACATACTACGACATCTCTTTATCAACCAGTCTATATTAGCAGCAGACACAGTACAGTACGGTAGATCACGGCTGTGGCTACCTCTGTGTCGGCACTCGGCAGTCCGTCCATAATTGTATACCACCTAACCGTGGTTTTTTTTTCTTTCTTCTTTATACATACATACTACGACATCTCTTTATCAACCAGTCTATATTAGCAGCAGACACAGTACAGTACGGTAGTTCACGGCTGTGGCTACCTCTGTGTCGGCACTCGGCAGTCCGTCCATAATTGTATACCACCTAACCGTGGGTTTTTTTTCTTTCTTCTTCATACATACATACTACGACATCTCTTTATCAACCAGTCTATATTAGCAGCAGACACAGTACGGTAGTTCACGGCTGTAGCTACCTCTGTGTCGGCACTCGGCAGTCCGTCCATAATTGTATACTAGTATCCATCCATCTCCATTGTTTACCTGAGGTGCCTTTTAGTTGTGCCTATTAAAATATGGAGAACAAAAATGTTGAGGTTCCAAAATTAGGGAAAGATCAAGATCCACTTCCACCTCGTGCTGAAGCTGCTGCCACTAGTCATGGCCGAGACGATGAAATGCCAGCAACGTCGTCTGCCAAGGCCGATGCCCAATGTCATAGTACAGAGCATGTCAAATCCAAAACACCAAATATCAGTAAAAAAAGGACTCCAAAACCTAAAATAAAATTGTCGGAGGAGAAGCGTAAACTTGCCAATATGCCATTTACCACACGGAGTGGCAAGGAACGGCTGAGGCCCTGGCCTATGTTCATGGCTAGTGGTTCAGCTTCACATGAGGATGGAGGCACTCAGCCTCTCGCTAGAAAAATGAAAAGACTCAAGCTGGCAAAAGCAGTAGCACCGCAAAGAACTGTGCGTTCTTCGAAATCCCAAATCCACAAGGAGAGTCCAATTGTGTCGGTTGCGATGCCTGACCTTCCCAACACTGGACGTGAAGAGCATGCGCCTTCCACCATTTGCACGCCCCCTGCAAGTGCTGGAAGGAGCACCCGCAGTCCAGTTCCTGATAGTCAGATTGAAGATGTCAGTGTTGAAGTACACTAGGATGAGGAGGATATGGGTGTTGCTGGCGCTGGGGAGGAAATTGACCAGGAGGATTCTGATGGTGAGGTGTTTTGTTTAAGTCAGGCACCCGGGGAGACACCTGTTGTCCGTGGGAGGAATATGGCCGTTGACATGCCTGGTGAAAATACCAAAAAAATCAGCTCTTCGGTGTGGAACTATTTTAACAGAAATGCGGACAACAGGTGTCAAGCCGTGTGTTCCCTTTGTCAAGCTGTAATAAGTAGGGGTAAGGACGTTAACCACCTCGGAACATCCTCCCTTATACGTCACCTGCAGCGCATTCATAATAAGTCAGTGACAAGTTCAAAAACTTTGGGTGACAGCGGAAGCAGTCCACTGACCAGTAAATCCCTTCCTCTTGTAACCAAGCTCACGCAAACCACCCCACCAACTCCCTCAGTGTCAATTTCCTCCTTCCCCAGGAATGCCAATAGTCCTGCAGGCCATGTCACTGGCAATTCTGACGAGTCCTCTCCTGCCTGGGATTCCTCCGATGCATCCTTGCGTGTAATGCCTACTGCTGCTGGCGCTGCTGTTGTTGCTGCTGGGAGTCGATGGTCATCCCAGAGGGGAAGTCGTAAGCCCACTTGTACTACTTCCAGTAAGCAATTGACTGTTCAACAGTCCTTTGCGAGGAAGATGAAATATCACAGCAGTCATCCTGCTGCAAAGCGGATAACTGAGGCCTTGACAACTATGTTGGTGTTAGACGTGCGTCCGGTATCCGCCGTTAGTTCACAGGGAACTAGACAATTTATTGAGGCAGTGTGCCCCCGTTACCAAATACCATCTAGGTTCCACTTCTCTAGGCAGGCGATACCGAAAATTTACACAGACCTCAGAAAAAGACTCACCAGTGTCCTAAAAAATGCAGTTGTACCCAATGTCCACTTAACCACGGACATGTGGACAAGTGGAGCAGGGCAGGGTCAGGACTATATGACTGTGACAGCCCACTGGGTAGATGTATGGACTCCCGCCGCAAGAACAGCAGCGGCGGCACCAGTAGCAGCATCTCGCAAACGCCAACTCTTTCCTAGGCAGGCTACGCTTTGTATCACCGGTTTCCAGAATACGCACACAGCTGAAAACCTCTTACGGCAACTGAGAAAGATCATCGCGGAATGGCTTACCCCAATTGGACTCTCCTGTGGATTTGTGGCATCGGACAACGCCAGCAATATTGTGTGTGCATTAAATATGGGCAAATTCCAGCACGTCCCATGTTTTGCACATACCTTGAATTTGGTGGTGCAGAATTATTTAAAAAACGACAGGGGCGTGCAAGAGATGCTGTCGGTGGCCAGAAAAATTGCGGGACACTTTCGGCGTACAGGCACCACGTACAGAAGACTGGAGCACCACCAAAAACTACTGAACCTGCCCTGCCATCATCTGAAGCAAGAAGTGGTAACGAGGTGGAATTCAACCCTCTATATGCTTCAGAGGTTGGAGGAGCAGCAAAAGGCCATTCAAGCCTATACAATTGAGCACGATATAGGAGGTGGAATGCACCTGTCTCAAGCGCAGTGGAGAATGATTTCAACGTTGTGCAAGGTTCTGATGCCCTTTGAACTTGCCACACGTGAAGTCAGTTCAGACACTGCCAGCCTGAGTCAGGTCATTCCCCTCATCAGGCTTTTGCAGAAGAAGCTGGAGACATTGAAGGAGGAGCTAACACGGAGCGATTCCGCTAGGCATGTGGGACTTGTGGATGGAGCCCTTAATTCGCTTAACAAGGATTCACGGGTGGTCAATCTGTTGAAATCAGAGCACTACATTTTGGCCACCGTGCTCGATCCTAGATTTAAAGCCTACCTTGGATCTCTCTTTCCGGCAGACACAAGTCTACTGGGGTTGAAAGACCTGCTGGTGAGAAAATTGTCAAGTCAAGCGGAACGCGACCTGTCAACATCTCCTCCTTCACATTCTCCCGCAACTGGGGGTGCGAGGAAAAGGCTCAGAATTCCGAGCCCACCCGCTGGCGGTGATGCAGGGCAGTCTGGAGCGACTGCTGATGCTGACATCTGGTCCGGACTGAAGGACCTGACAACGATTACGGACATGTCGTCTACTGTCACTGCATATGATTCTCTCACCATTGAAAGAATGGTGGAGGATTATATGAGTGACCGCATCCAAGTAGGCACGTCACACAGTC
This sequence comes from Pseudophryne corroboree, assembly GCF_028390025.1. NCBI lineage: Eukaryota > Metazoa > Chordata > Amphibia > Anura > Myobatrachidae > Pseudophryne > Pseudophryne corroboree. The sequence goes on along the minus strand of NW_026970090.1, from coordinate 421,446 downwards.
CATACTTATACTGGCAGGAAAAAGAGGCAATTTGGAGGCCATTGCACAAACTGGCTTTATTCTACCTAAGTTGCCCTCCCACAAGTGTGTACTCCGAAAGAGTGTTTAGTGCCGCCGCTCACCTTGTCAGCAATCGGCGTACGAGGTTACATCCAGAAAATGTGGAGAAGATGATGTTCATTAAAATGAATTATAATCAATTCCTCCGCGGAGACATTGACCAGCAGCAATTGCCTCCACAAAGTACACAGGGAGCTGAGATGGTGGATTCCAGTGGGGACGAATTGATAATCTGTGAGGAGGGGGATGTACACGGTGATATATCGGAGGGTGATGATGAGGTGGACATCTTGCCTCTGTAGAGCCAGTTTGTGCAAGGAGAGATTAATTGCTTCTTTTTTGGGGGGGGTCCAAACCAACCCGTCATATCAGTCACAGTCGTGTGGCAGACCCTGTCACTGAAATGATGGGTTGGTTAAAGTGTGCATGTCCTGTTTTGTTTATACAACATAAGGGTGGGTGGGAGGGCCCAAGGACAATTCCATCTTGCACCTCTTTTTTCTTTTATTTTTCTTTGCGTCATGTGCTGTTTGGGGAGGGTTTTTTGGAAGGGACATCCTGCGTGACACTGCAGTGCCACTCCTAAATGGGCCCGGTGTTTGTGTCGGCCACTAGGGTCGCTAATCTTACTCACACAGTCAGCTACCTCATTGCGCCTCTTTTTTTCTTTGCGTCATGTGCTGATTGGGGAGGGTTTTTTGGAAGGGACATCCTGCGTGACACTGCAGTGCCACTCCTAAATGGGCCCGGTGTTTGTGTCGGCCACTAGGGTCGCTAATCTTACTCACACAGTCAGCTACCTCATTGCGCCTCTTTTTTTCTTTGCGTCATGTGCTGATTGGGGAGGGTTTTTTGGAAGGGACATCCTGCGTGACACTGCAGTGCCACTCCTAAATGGGCCCGGTGTTTGTGTCGGCCACCAGGGTCGCTAATCTTACTCACACAGTAAGCTACCTCATTGCGCCTCTTTTTTTCTTTGCGTCATGTGCTGATTGGGGAGGGTTTTTTGGAAGGGACATCCTGCGTGACACTGCAGTGCCACTCCTAAATGGGCCCGGTGTTTGTGTCGGCCACTAGGGTCGCTAATCTTACTCACACAGTCAGCTACCTCATTGCGCCTCTTTTTTTCTTTGCGTCATGTGCTGATTGGGGAGGGTTTTTTGGAAGGGACATCCTGCGTGACACTGCAGTGCCACTCCTAAATGGGCCCGGTGTTTGTGTCGGCCACTAGGGTCGCTAATCTTACTCACACAGTCAGCTACCTCATTGCGCCTCTTTTTTTCTTTGCGTCATGTGCTGATTGGGGAGGGTTTTTTGGAAGGGACATCCTGCGTGACACTGCAGTGCCACTCCTAAATGGGCCCGGTGTTTGTGTCGGCCACTAGGGTCGCTAATCTTACTCACACAGTCAGCTACCTCATTGCGCCTCTTTTTTTCTTTGCGTCATGTGCTGATTGGGGAGGGTTTTTTGGAAGGGACATCCTGCGTGACACTGCAGTGCCACTCCTAAATGGGCCCGGTGTTTGTGTCGGCCACTAGGGTCGCTAATCTTACTCACACAGTCAGCTACCTCATTGCGCCTCTTTTTTTCTTTGCGTCATGTGCTGATTGGGGAGGGTTTTTTGGAAGGGACATCCTGCGTGACACTGCAGTGCCACTCCTAAATGGGCCCGGTGTTTGTGTCGGCCACTAGGGTCGCTTATCTTACTCACACAGTCAGCTACCTCATTGCGCCTCTTTTTTTCTTTGCATCATGTGCTGATTGGGGAGGGTTTTTTGGAAGGGACATCCTGCGTGACACTGCAGTGCCACTCCTAGATGGGCCAGGTGTTTGTGTCGGCCACTAGTGTCGCTTAGCTTAGTCATCCAGCGACCTTGGTGCAAATTTTAGGACTAAAAATAATATTGTGAGGTGTGAGGTATTCAGAATAGACTGAAAATGAGTGGAAATTATGGTTTTTGAGGTTAATAATAATATGGGATCAAAATGACCCCCAAATTCTATGATTTAAGCTGTTTTTTAGGGTTTTTTGAAAAAAACACCCGAATCCAAAACACACCCGAATCCGACAAAAAAAATTCGGTGAGGTTTTGCCAAAACGCGGTCGAACCCAAAACACGGCCGCGGAACCGAACCCAAAACCAAAACACAAAACCTGAAAAATTTCAGGCGCTCATCTCTAATTGAAACTATCCTTTGCTATATGCATTTTTTTTTGTTAATTTAAGTAATCAAAACTGGGATTGATATTTTTGCTCTTTTATTTTTACTTAAAGTACAATAACTTTTACCATTTTAATTTGTTTTAATAGTATATTGACAGTATAGTTTTCTTTAAAAAATCCACTTAATTTTCTTTACCCTATTATTAAAAGGGTAATTGACAAAAACAAACTACATTGTCACCAGAAGAGCAATACAAAATGTACAAGTGATATATTAAAATCATCTTTCCAGCTTGAATTTCAATGATGCATTGGGGCAACGATTTTGTGAGAAACATCTTCACCCTTAAATAAAGATTTTCTTAATTCCTTACCTGTGTGCTAATTACATGTCACCTTGTTTTCACATAAAACAGACTTCTACATGAGAAAGCAGCAAGGATGCAGTGGTGTTAATGTTTCCTGGTGTCAACCTGTATTATTTCAGTAGACATTGAAATGAGGATGCATCTTGCTGCCTTTCCAATGAAGCAAGTTTAATTTAGTAATAGGTGAAAAACCATCCTTACAAAGGTGTTAATCAGAGACTTGGCTTTGTGGACACTTTTCAGAGAACAAATTTGTTAGCATAAAAATAAAGGCAGAAAATGAAGAGCTGTTTAATCACTCAATTGGATTTTTCTACCAGCATATTTTTTTCTCTGCAACCCATTGCTAAATTGTGCTTCCTAGCTGTTTTTTATAAAATCACTGAATCAAATCTAACTCCGATTACATCAGAGAAGGCCAGGTACCCTACACCAAAAGAGGGGGTTTGAAATTTTGACTTGTCTACTTAAATATCACCAAAACCTGATCACAATGTCAATCATGTCCCTGGGTGGGATTGAACCACCAACCTTTTGGTTAGTAGCCAGACACACTAACCGATTGCGCCACAGAGACACTTTGCAAAAAGTACATACTGACAAAGGCTAATAAGCATTAATCTAGAACGTTTCCTAGAAAAACTTTAAAAAGTCAATAATCTGGAGAGTTTTTGTAAGAATTTTCTTAAATCAACCAACGAAGAAACACATTGGTACTTTCCCATGATGAGTGAGTGCTTCAGGATCTCTTGCACTTACATGTGCAGCAGAGTACTGCAATGGAAGCATGCTGGGCCCATTACCCAGAGGTAGGCAGATTGAAACTATCCTCTGCTATATGCATTTTTTTTGTTAAAGTAATCCAAAACTGGGATTGATATGTTAGCTATTTTTTATTTAATTAAAGTACAATAACTTTTACCATTTTAATTTGTTTTAATAGTATATTGACAGTATTGTTTTCTTTCAAAAATCCACTTAATTTTCTTTACCCTATTATTAAAATGGTAATTGACAAAAACAAACTACATTGTCACCAGAAGAGCAATACAAAATGTACAAGTGATATATTAAAATCATCTTTCCAGCTTGAATTTCAATGATACATTGGGGCAACGATTTTGTGAGAAACATCTTCACCCTTAAGTAAAGATTTTCTTAATTCCTTACCTGTGTGCTAATTAGATATCACCTTGTTTTCACATTAAACAGTCTTCCACATGAGAAAGCAGCAAGGATGCATTGGCGTTAATGTTTCCTGGTGTCAACCTGTATTATTTCAGTAGACATTGAAATGAGGATGCATCTTGCTGCCTTTCCAATGAAGCAAGTTTAATTTAGTAATAGGTGAAAAACCATCCTTACAAAGGTGTTCATCAGAGACTTGGCTTTGTGGACACTTTTCAGAGAACATATTTGTTAGCATAAAAATAAAGCCAGAAAATGAAGAGCTGTTTAATCACTCAATTGGATTTTTTTGCCAGCATATTTCTTTTTCTCTGCAACCCACTGCTAAATTGTGCTTCCTAGCTGTTTTTATAAAATCACTGAATCAAATCTAACTCTGATTACATCAGAGAAGGCCAGGTACCCTACACCATAAGAGGGGATTTGAAATTTTGACTTGTCTACTTAAAGATCACCAAAATCTGATAACAAGGTCAATTACGTCCCTGGGTGGGATTGAACCACCAATCTTTTGGTTTATAGCCGTACACACTAACTGATTGCGCCACAGAGACACTTTGCAAAAGTACATACTGACAAAGGCTAATAAGCATTCATCTAAAACGTTTCCTAGAAAAACTTTAAAAAGTCAATAATCTGGAGAGTTTTTGTAAAATGTTTCTTCCATCAACCAACGAAGAAACACATTGGTACTTTCCCATGATGAGTGAGTGCTTCAGGATCTCTTACACTTACATGTGCAGCAGAGTACAGCAATGGAAGCATGCTGGGCCCATAACCCAGCGGTAGGCAGATTGAAACTATCCTTTGCTATATGCATTTTTTTTTGTTAATTAAAGTAATCCAAAACTGGGATTGATATTTTGGCTCTTTTATTTTTACTTAAAGTACAATAACTTTTACCATTTTAATTTGTTTTAATAGTATATTGACAGTATTGTTTTCTTTCAAAAATCCACTTAATTTTCTTTACCCTATTATTAAAATGGTAATTGACAAAAACAAACTACATTGTCACCAGAAGAGCAATACAAAATGTACAAGTGATATATTAAAATCATCTTTCCAGCTTGAATTTCAATGATGCATTGGGGCAACGATTTTGTGAGAAACATCTTCACCCTTAAATAAAGATTTTCTTAATTCCTTACCTGTGTGCTAATTAGATATCACCTTGTTTTCACATTAAACAGACTTCCACATGAGAAGCAGCAAGGATACAGTGGCGTTAATGTTTCCTGGTGTCAACCTGTATTATTTCAGTAGACATTGAATTGAGGATGCATCTTGCTGCCTTTCCAATGAAGCAAGTTTAATTTAGTAATAGGTGAAAAACCATCCCTACAAAGGTGTTAATCAGAGACTTGGCTTTGTGGACACTTTTCAAAGAACAAATTTGTTAGCATAAAAATAAAGCCAGAAAATGAAGAGCTGTTTAATCACTCAATTGGATTTTTTTTGCCAGCATATTTCTTTTTCTCTGCAACCCACTGCTAAATTGTGCTTCCTAGCTGTTTTTATAAAATCACTGAATCAAATCTTACTACATCAGAGAAGGCCAGGTACCCTACACCATAACAGGGGGTTTGAAATTTTGACTTGTCTACTTAAAGATCACCAAAATCTGATAACAAGGTCAATTACGTTCCTGGTTGAGATTGAACCACCAACCTTTTGGTTAGTAGCCGGACACACTAACCGATTGCGCCACAGAGACACTTTGCAAAAAGTATATACTGACAAAGTCTAATAAGCATACATCTAGAACGTTTCCTAGAAAAACTTTAAAAAGTCAATAATCTGGAGAGTTTTTGTAAGATGTTTCTTCCATCAACCAATGAAGAAACACATTGGTACTTTCCCATGATGAGTGAGTGCTTCAGGATCTCTTGCACTTACATGTGCAGCAGAGTACTGCAATGGAAGCATGCTGGGCCCATAACCCAGAGGTAGGCAGATTGAAACTATCCTTTGCTATATGCATTTTTTTTTGTTAATTTAAGTAATCAAAACTGGGATTGATATTTTTGCTCTTTTATTTTTACTTAAAGTACAATAACTTTTACCATTTTAATTTGTTTTAATAGTATATTGACAGTATAGTTTTCTTTAAAAAATCCACTTAATTTTCTTTACCCTATTATTAAAAGGGTAATTGACAAAAACAAACTACATTGTCACCAGAAGAGCAATACAAAATGTACAAGTGATATATTAAAATCATCTTTCCAGCTTGAATTTCAATGATGCATTTGGGCAACGATTTTGTGAGAAACATCTTCACCCTTAAATAAAGATTTTCTTAATTCCTTACATGTGTGCTAATTAGATATCACCTTGTTTTCACATTAAACAGACTTCTACATGAGAAAGCAGCAAGGATGCAGTGGCGTTAATGTTTCCTGGTGTCAACCTGTATTATTTCAGTAGACATTGAAATGAGGATGCATCTTGCTGCCTTTCCAATGAAGCAAGTTTAATTTAGTAATAGGTGAAAAAACATTCCTACAAAGGTGTTAATCAGAGACTTGGCTTTGTGGACACTTTTCAGAGAACAAATTTGTTAGCATAAAAATAAAGCCAGAAAATGAAGAGCTGTTTAATCACTCAATTGGATTTTTTTTGCCAGCATATTTCTTTTTCTCTGCAACCCACTGCTAAATTGTGCTTCCTAGCTGTTTTTATAAAATCACTGAATCAAATCTAACTCTTATTACATCAGAGAAGGCCAGGTACCCTACACCATAACCGGGGGTTTGAAATTTTGACTTGTCTACTTAAAGATCACCAAAATCTGATAACAAGGTCAATTACGTCCCTGGGTGGGATTGAACCACCAACCTTTTGTTAGTAGCCAGACACACTAACCGATTGCGCCACAGAGACACTTTGTAAAAAGTGCATACTGACAAAGGCTAATAAGCATACATCTAGAACGTTTCCTAGAAAAACTTTAAAAAGTCAATAATCTGGAGAGTTTTTGTAAGATGTTTCTTCCATCAACCAACGAAGAAACACATTGGTACTTTCCCATGATGACTGAGTGCTTCAGGATCTCTTGCACTTACATGTGCAGCAGAGTACTGCAATGGAAGCATGCTGGGCCCATAACCCAGAGGTAGGCAGATTGAAACTATCCTTTGCTATATGCATTTTTTTTTGTTAATTTAAGTAATCAAAACTGGGATTGATATTTTTGCTCTTTTATTTTTACTTAAAGTACAATAACTTTTACCATTTTAATTTGTTTTAATAGTATATTGACAGTATAGTTTTCTTTAAAAAAGCCACTTAATTTTCTTTACCCTATTATTAAAAGGGTAATTGACAAAAACAAACTACATTGTCACCAGAAGAGCAATACAAAATGTACAAGTGATATATTAAAATCATCTTTCCAGCTTGAATTTCAATGATGCATTGGGGCAACGATTTTGTGAGAAACATTTTCACCCTTAAATAAAGATTTTCTTAATTCCTTACCTGTGTGCTAATTAGATATCACCTTGTTTTCACATTAAACAGACTTCCACATGAGAAAGCAGCAAGGATGCAGTGGCGTTAATGTTTCCTGGTGTCAACCTGTATTATTTCAGTAGACATTGAAATGAGGATGCATCTTGCTGCCTTTCCAATGAAGCAAGTTTAATTTAGTAATAGGTTAAAAACCATCCTTACAAAGGTGTTAATCAGAGACTTGGCTTTGTGGACACTTTTCAGAGAACAAATTTGTTAGCATAAAAATAAAGCCAGAAAATTAAGAGCTGTTTAATCACTCAATTGGATTTTTTTTGCCAGCATATTTCTTTTTCTCTGCAACCCACTGCTAAATTGTGCTTCCTAGCTGTTTTTATAAAATCACTGAATCAAATCTAACTCTGATTACATCAGAGAAGGCCAGGTACCCTACACCAGAACAGGGGGATTTGAAATTTTGACTTGTCTACTTAAAGATCACCAAAATTTGATAACAAGGTCAATTACGTCCCTGGGTGGGATTGAACCACCAACCTTTTGGTTAATAGCCATGCACACTAACTGATTGCGCCACAAAGACACTTTGCAAAAGTACATACTGACAAAGGCTAATAAGCATTCATCTAAAACGTTTCCTAGAAAAACTTTAAAAAGTCAATTATCTGGAGAGTTTTTGTAAAATGTTTCTTCCATCAACCAACGAAGAAACACATTGGTACTTTCCCATGATGAGTGAGTGCTTCAGGATCTCTTGCACTTACATGTGCAGCAGAGTACAGCAATGGAAGCAAGCTGGGCCCATAACCCAGCGGTAGGCAGATTGAAACTATCCTTTGCTATATGCATTTTTTTTTGTTCATTTAAGTAATCAAAACTGGGATTGATATTTTTGCTCTTTTATTTTTACTTAAAGTACAATAACTTTTACCATTTTAATTTGTTTTAATAGTATATTGACAGTATTGTTTTCTTTCAAAAATCCACTTAATTTTCTTTACCCTATTATTAAAATGGTAATTGACAAAAACAAACTACATTGTCACCAGAAGAGCAATACAAAATGTACAAGTGATATATTAAAATCATCTTTCCAGCTTGAATTTCAATGATGCATTGGGGCAACGATTTTGTGAGAAACATCTTCACCCTTAAATAAAGATTTTCTTAATTCCTTACCTGTGTGCTAATTAGATATCACCTTGTTTTCACATTGGCCCTCATTCCGAGTTGTTCGCTCGGTATTTTTCATCGCATCGCAGTGAAAATCCGCTTAGTACGCATGCGCAATGTTCGCACTGCGACTGCGCCAAGTAACTTTACTATGAAGAAAGTATTTTTACTCACGGCTTTTTCTTCGCTCCGGCGATCGTAATGTGATTGACAGGAAATGGGTGTTACTGGGCGGAAACACGGCGTTTCAGGGGCGTGTGGCTGAAAACGCTACCGTTTCCGGAAAAAACGCAGGAGTGGCCGGAGAAACGGTGGGAGTGCCTGGGCGAACGCTGGGTGTGTTTGTGACGTCAACCAGGAACGACAAGCACTGAACTGATCGCACAGGCAGAGTAAGTCTGGAGCTACTCTGAAACTGCTAAGTAGTTAGTAATCGCAATATTGCGAATACATCGGTCGCAATTTTAAGAAGCTAAGATTCACTCCCAGTAGGCGGCGGCTTAGCGTGTGTAACTCTGCTAAATTCGCCTTGCGACCGATCAACTCGGAATGAGGGCCATTAAATAGACTTCCACATGAGAAAGCAGCAATGATACAGTGGCGTTAATGTTTCCTGGTGTCAACCTGTATTATTTCAGTAGACATTGAATTGAGGATGCATCTTGCTGCCTTTCCAATGAAGCAAGTTTAATTTAGTAATAGGTGAAAAACCATCCCTACAAAGGTGTTAATCAGAGACTTGGCTTTGTGGACACTTTTCAAAGAACAAATTTGTTAGCATAAAAATAAAGCCAGAAAATGAAGAGCTGTTTAATCACTCAATTGGATTTTTTTTGCCAGCATATTTCTTTTTCTCTGCAACCCACTGCTAAATTGTGCTTCCTAGCTGTTTTTATAAAATCACTGAGTCAAATCTAACTACATCAGAGAAGGCCAGGTACCCTACAGCATAACAGGGGGTTTGAAATTTTGACTTGTCTACTTAAAGATCACCAAAATCTGATAACAAGGTCAATTACGTCCCTGGTTGGGATTGAACCACCAACCTTTTGGTTAGTAGCCGGACACACTAACCGATTGCGCCACAGAGACACTTTGCAAAAAGTACATATTGACAAAGTCTAATAAGCATACATCTAGAACGTTTCCTAGAAAAACTTTAAAAAGTCAATAATCTGGAGAGTTTTTGTAAGATGTTTCTTCCATCAACCAACGAAGAAACACATTGGTACTTTCCCATGATGAGTGAGTGCTTCAGGATCTATTGCACTTACATGTGCAGCAGAGTACAGCAATGGAAGCATGCTGGGCATATAACCCAGAGGTAGGCAGATTGAAACTATCCTCTGCTATATGCATTTTTTTTTGTTAATTAAAGTAATCCAAAACTGGGATTGATATGTTGGCTCTTTTATTTTTACTTACAGTACAATAACTTTTACCATTTTAATTTGTTTTAATAGTATATTGACAGTATTGTTTTCTTTCAAAAATCCACTTAATTTTCTTTACCCTATTATTAAAATGGTAATTGACAAAAACAAACTACATTGTCACCAGAAGAGCAATACAAAATGTACAAGTGATATATTAAAATCATCTTTCCAGCTTAAATTTCAATGATGCATTGGGGCAACGATTTTGTGAGAAACATTTTCACCCTTAAATAAAGATTTTCTTAATTCCTTACCTGTGTGCTAATTAGATATCACCTTGTTTTCACATTAAACAGACTTCCACATGAGAAAGCAGCAAGGATGCAGTGGCGTTAATGTTTCCTGGTGTCAACCTGTATTATTTCAGTAGACATTGAAATGAGGATGCATCTTGCTGCCTTTCCAATGAAGCAAGTTTAATTTAGTAATAGGTTAAAAACCATCCATACAAAGGTGTTAATCAGAGACTTGGCTTTGTGGACACTTTTCAGAGAACAAATTTGTTAGCATAAAAATAAAGCCAGAAAATTAAGAGCTGTTTAATCACTCAATTGGATTTTTTTTGCCAGCATATTTCTTTTTCTCTGCAACCCACTGCTAAATTTTGCTTCCTAGCTGTTTTTATAAAATCACTGAATCAAATCTAACTCTGATTACATCAGAGAAGGCCAGGTAACCTACACCAGAACAGGGGGATTTGAAATTTTGACTTGTCTACTTAAAGATCACCAAAATCTGATAACAAGGTCAATTACGTCCCTGGGTGGGATTGAACCACCAACCTTTTGGTTAACAGCCGTGCACACTAACTGATTGCGCCACAAAGACACTTTGCAAAAGTTCTTACTGACAAAGGCTAATAAGCATTCATCTAAAACGTTTCCTAGAAAAACTTTAAAAAGTCAATAATCTGGAGAGTTTTTGTAAAATGTTTCTTCCATCAACCAACGAAGAAACACATTGGTACTTTCCCATGATGAGTGAGTGCTTCAGGATCTCTTGCACTTACATGTGCAGCAGAGTACAGCAATAGAAGCATGCTGGGCCCATAACCCAGCGGTAGGCAGATTGAAACTATCCTCTGCTATATGCATTTTTTTTTGTTAATTAAAGTAATCCAAAACTGGGATTGATATTTTGGCTCTTTTATTTTTACTTAAAGTACAATAACTTTTACCATTTTAATTTGTTTTAATAGTATATTGACAGTATTGTTTTCTTTCAAAAATCCACTTAATTTTCTTTACCCTATTATTAAAATGGTAATTGACAAAAACAAACTACATTGTCACCAGAAGAGCAATACAAAATGTACAAGTGATATATTAAAATCATCTTTCCAGCTTGAATTTCAATGATGCATTGGGGCAACGATTTTGTGAGAAACATCTTCACCCTTAAATAAAGATTTTCTTAATTCCTTACCTGTGTGCTAATTAGATATCACCTTGTTTTCACATTAAACAGACTTCCACATGAGAAAGCAGCAAGGATACAGTGGCGTTAATGTTTCCTGGTGTCAACCTGTATTATTTCAGTAGACATTGAATTGAGGATGCATCTTGCTGCCTTTCTAATGAAGCAAGTTTAATTTAGTAATAGGTGAAAAACCATCCCTACAAAGGTGTTAATCAGAGACTTGGCTTTGTGGACACTTTTCAAAGAACAAATTTGTTAGCATAAAAATAAAGCCAGAAAATGAAGAGCTGTTTAATCACTCAAATGGATTTTTTTTGCCAGCATATTTCTTTTTCTCTGCAACCCACTGCTAAATTGTGCTTCCTAGCTGTTTTTATAAAATCACTGAATCAAATCTAACTACATCAGAGAAGGCCAGGTACCCTACACCATAACAGGGGGTTTGAAATTTTGACTTGTCTACTTAAAGATCACCAAAATCTGATAACAAGGTCAATTACGTTCCTGGTTGGGATTGAACCACCAACCTTTTGGTTAGTAGCCAGACACACTAACCGATTGCGCCACAGAGACACTTTGCAAAAAGTACATACTGACAAAGTCTAATAAGCATACATCTAGAACGTTTCCTAGAAAAACTTTAAAAAGTCAATAATCTGGAGAGTTTTTGTAAGATGTTTCTTCCATCAACCAATGAAGAAACACATTGGTACTTTCCCATGATGAGTGAGTGCTTCAGGATCTCTTGCACTTACATGTGCAGCAGAGTACTGCAATGGAAGCATGCTGGGCCCATAACCCAGAGGTAGGCAGATTGAAACTATCCTTTGCTATATGCATTTTTTTTTGTTAATTTAAGTAATCAAAACTGGGATTGATATTTTTGCTCTTTTATTTTTACTTAAAGTACAATAACTTTTACCATTTTAATTTGTTTTAATAGTATATTGACAGTATAGTTTTCTTTAAAAAATCCACTTAATTTTCTTTACCCTATTATTAAAAGGGTAATTGACAAAAACAAACTACATTGTCACCAGAAGAGCAATACAAAATGTACAAGTGATATATTAAAATCATCTTTCCAGCTTGAATTTCAATGATGCATTGGGGCAACGATTTTGTGAGAAACATCTTCACCCTTAAATAAAGATTTTCTTAATTCCTTACATGTGTGCTAATTAGATATCACCTTGTTTTCACATTAAACAGACTTCTACATGAGAAAGCAGCAAGGATGCAGTGGCGTTAATGTTTCCTGGTGTCAACCTGTATTATTTCAGTAGACATTGAAATGAGGATGCATCTTGCTGCCTTTCCAATGAAGCAAGTTTAATTTAGTAATAGGTGAAAAACCATCCCTACAAAGGTGTTAATCAGAGACTTGGCTTTGTGGACACTTTTCAGAGAACAAATTTGTTAGCATAAAAATAAAGCCAGAAAATGAAGAGCTGTTTAATCACTCAATTGGATTTTTTTTGCCAGCATATTTCTTTTTCTCTGCAACCCACTGCTAAATTGTGCTTCCTAGCTGTTTTTATAAAATCACTGAATCAAATCTAACTCTTATTACATCAGAGAAGGCCAGGTACCCTACACCATAACAGGGGGTTTGAAATTTTGACTTGTCTACTTAAAGATCACCAAAATCTGATAACAAGGTCAATTACGTCCCTGGTTGGGATTAAACCACCAACCTTTTGGTTAGTAGCCGGACACACTAACCGATTGCGCCACAGAGACACTTCCCAAAAAGTACATACTGACAAAGGCTAATAAGCATACATCTAGAACGTTTCCTAGAAAAACTTTAAAAAGTCAATAATCTGGAGAGTTTTTGTAAAATGTTTCTTCCATCAACCAACGAAGAAACACATTGGTACTTTCCCATGATGAGTGAGTGCTTCAGGATCTCTTGCACTTACATGTGCAGCAGAGTACTGCAATGGAAGCATGCTGGGCCCATAACCCAGAGGTAGGCAGATTGAAACTATCCTTTGCTATATGCATTTTTTTTTGTTAATTTAAGTAATCAAAACTGGGATTGATATTTTTGCTCTTTTATTTTTACTTGAAGTACAATAACTTTTACCATTTTAATTTGTTTGAATAGTATATTGACAGTATAGTTTTCTTTAAAAAATCCACTTAATTTTCTTTACCCTATTATTAAAAGGGTAATTGACAAAAACAAACTACATTGTCACCAGAAGAGCAATACAAAATGTACAAGTGATATATTAAAATCATCTTTCCAGCTTGAATTTCAATGATGCATTGGGGCAACGATTTTGTGAGAAACATCTTCACCCTTAAATAAAGATTTTCTTAATTCCTTACCTGTGTGCTAATTAGATATCACCTTGTTTTCACATTAAACAAACTTCCACATGAGAAAGCAGCAAGGATGCAGTGGCGTTAATGTTTCCTGGTGTCAACCTGTATTATTTCAGTAGAAATTGAAATGAGGATGCATCTTGCTGCCTTTCCAATGAAGCAAGTTTAATTTAGTAATAGGTGAAAAACCATCCCTACAAAGGTGTTAATCAGAGACTTGGCTTTGTGGACACTTTTCAGAGAACAAATTTGTTAGCATAAAAATAAAGTCAGAAAATGAAGAGCTGTTTAATCACTCAATTGGATTTTTTTTGCCAGCATATTTCTTTTTCTCTGCAACCCACTGCTAAATTGTGCTTCCTATCTGTTTTTATAAAATCACTGAATCAAATCTAACTCTGATTACATCAGAGAAGGCCAGGTACCCTACACCATAACAGGGAGTTTGAAATTTTGACTTGTCTACTTAAAGATCACCAAAATCTGATAACAAGGTCAATTACGTGCCTGGGTGGGATTGAACCACCAACCTTTTGGTTAATAGCCGTGCACACTAACTGATAGCGCCACAAAGACACTTTGCAAAAGGACATACTGACAAAGGCTAATAAGCATTCATCTAAAACGTTTCCTAGAAAAACTTTAAAAAGTCAATAATCTGGAGAGTTTTTGTAAAATGTTTCTTCCATCAACCAACGAAGAAACACATTGGTACTTTCCCATGATGAGTGAGTGCTTCAGGATCTCTTGCACTTACATGTGCAGCAGAGTACAGCAATGGAAGCATGCTGGGCCCAAAACCCAGCGGTAGGCAGATTGAAACTATCCTTTGCTATATGCATTTTTTTTTGTTCATTTAAGTAATCAAAACTGGGATTGATATTTTTGCTCTTTTATTTTTACTTAAAGTACAATAACTTTTACCATTTTAATTTGTTTTAATAGTATATTGACAGTATTGTTTTCTTTCAAAAATCCACTTAATTTTCTTTACCCTATTATTAAAATGGTAATTGACAAAAACAAACTACATTGTCACCAGAAGAGCAATACAAAATGTACAAGTGATATATTAAAATCATCTTTCCAGCTTGAATTTCAATGATGCATTGGGGCAACGATTTTGTGAGCAACATCTTCACCCTTAAATAAAGATTTTCTTAATTCCTTACCTGTGTGCTAATTAGATATCACCTTGTTTTCACATTAAACAGACTTCCACATGAGAAAGCAGCAAGGATACAGTGGCGTTAATGTTTCCTGGTGTCAACCTGTATTATTTCAGTAGACATTGAATTGAGGATGCATCTTGCTGCCTTTCCAATGAAGCAAGTTTAATTTAGTAATAGGTGAAAAACCATCCCTACAAAGGTGTTAATCAGAGACTTGGCTTTGTGGACACTTTTCAAAGAACAAATTTGTTAGCATAAAAATAAAGCCAGAAAATGAAGAGCTGTTTAATCACTCAATTGGATTTTTTTTGCCAGCATATTTCTTTTTCTCTGCAACCCACTGCTAAATTGTGCTTCCTAGCTGTTTTTATAAAATCACTGAGTCAAATCTAACTACATCAGAGAAGGCCAGGTACCCTACAGCATAACAGGGGGTTTGAAATTTTGACTTGTCTACTTAAAGATCACCAAAATCTGATAACAAGGTCAATTACGTCCCTGGTTGGGATTGAACCACCAACCTTTTGGTTAGTAGCCGGACACACTAACCGATTGCGCCACAGAGACACTTTGCAAAAAGTACATACTGACAAAGTCTAATAAGCATACATCTAGAACGTTTCCTAGAAAAACTTTAAAAAGTCAATAATCTGGAGAGTTTTTGTAAGATGTTTCTTCCATCAACCAATGAAGAAACACATTGGTACTTTCCCATGATGAGTGAGTGCTTCAGGATCTCTTGCACTTACATGTGCAGCAGAGTACTGCAATGGAAGCATGCTGGGCCCATAACCCAGAGGTAGGCAGATTGAAACTATCCTTTGCTATATGCATTTTTTTTGTTAATTTAAGTAATCAAAACTGGGATTGATATTTTTGCTCTTTTATTTTTACTTGAAGTACAATAACTTTTACCATTTTAATTTGTTTGAATAGTATATTGACAGTATAGTTTTCTTTAAAAAATCCACTTAATTTTCTTTACCCTATTATTAAAAGGGTAATTGACAAAAACAAACTACATTGTCACCAGAAGAGCAATACAAAATGTACAAGTGATATATTAAAATCATCTTTCCAGCTTGAATTTCAATGATGCATTGGGGCAACGATTTTGTGAGAAACATCTTTACCCTTAAATAAAGGTTTTCTTAATTCCTTACCTGTGTGCTAATTAGATATCACCTTGTTTTCACATTAAACAAACTTCCACATGTGAAAGCAGCAAGGATGCAGTGGCGTTAATGTTTCCTGGTGTCAACCTGTATTATTTCAGTAGAAATTGAAATGAGGATGCATCTTGCTGCCTTTCCAATGAAGCAAGATTAATTTAGTAATAGGTGAAAAACCATCCCTACAAAGGTGTTAATCAGAGACTTGGCTTTGTGGACACTTTTCAGAGAACAAATTTGTTAGCATAAAAATAAAGCCAGAAAATGAAGAGCTGTTTAATCACTCAATTGGATTTTTTTTGCCAGCATATTTCTTTTTCTCTGCAACCCACTGCTAAATAGTGCTTCCTAGCTGTTTTTATAAAATCACTGAATCAAATCTAACTCTGATTACATCAGAGAAGGCCAGGTACCCTACACCATAACAGGGGGTTTGAAATTTTGACTTGTCTACTTAAAGATCACTAAAATCTGATAACAAGGTCAATTACGTCCCTGGGTGGGATTGAACCACCAACTTTTTGGTTAGTAGCCAAACACACTAACCGATTGCGCCACAGAGACACTTTGTAAAAAGTACATACTGACAAAGGCTAATAAGCATACATCTAGAACGTTTCCTAGAAAAACTTTAAAAAGTCAATAATCTGGAGAGTTTTTGTAAGATGTTTCTTCCATCAACCAACGAAGAAACACATTGGTACTTTCCCATGATGACTGAGTGCTTCAGGATCTCTTGCACTTACATGTGCAGCAGAGTACTGCAATGGAAGCATGCTGGGCCCATAACCCAGAGGTAGGCAGATTGAAACTATCCTTTGCTATATGCATTTTTTTTTGTTAATTTAAGTAATCAAAACTGGGATTGATATTTTTGCTCTTTTATTTTTACTTAAAGTACAATAACTTTTACCATTTTAATTTGTTTTAATAGTATATTGACAGTATAGTTTTCTTTAAAAAATCCACTTAATTTTCTTTACCCTATTATTAAAAGGGTAATTGACAAAAACAAACTACATTGTCACCAGAAGAGCAATACAAAATGTTCAAGTGATATATTAAAATCATCTTTCCAGCTTGAATTTCAATGATGCATTGGGGCAACGATTTTGTGAGAAACATCTTCACCCTTAAATAAAGATTTTCTTAATTCCTTACCTGTGTGCTAATTAGATATCACCTTGTTTTCACATTAAACAGACTTCTACATGAGAAAGCAGCAAGGATGCAGTGGCGTTAATGTTTCCTGGTGTCAACCTGTATTATTTCAGTAGACATTGAAATGAGGATGCATCTTGCTGCCTTTCCAATGAAGCAAGTTTAATTTAGTAATAGGTGAAAAACCATCCCTACAAAGGTGTTAATCAGAGACTTGGCTTTGTGGACACTTTTCAAAGAACAAATTTGTTAGCATAAAAATAAAGCCAGAAAATGAAGAGCTGTTTAATCACTCAAATGGATTTTTTTTGCCAGCATATTTCTTTTTCTCTGCAACCCACTGCTAAATTGTGCTTCCTAGCTGTTTTTATAAAATCACTGAATCAAATCTACCTACATCAGAGAAGGCCAGGTACCCTACACCATAACAGTGGTTTGAAATTTTGACTTGTCTACTTAAAGATCACCAAAATCTGATAACAAGGTCAATTACGTTCCTGGTTGGGATTGAACCACCAACCTTTTGGTTAGTAGCCAGACACACTAACCGATTGCGCCACAGAGACACTTTGCAAAAAGTACATACTGACAAAGTCTAATAAGCATACATCTAGAACGTTTCCTAGAAAAACTTTAAAAAGTCAATAATCTGGAGAGTTTTTGTAAGATGTTTCTTCCATCAACCAATGAAGAAACACATTGGTACTTTCCCATGATGAGTGAGTGCTTCAGGATCTCTTGCACTTACATGTGCAGCAGAGTACTGCAATGGAAGCATGCTGGGCCCATAACCCAGAGGTAGGCAGATTGAAACTATCCTTTGCTATATGCATTTTTTTTTTGTTAATTTAAGTAATCAAAACTGGGATTGATATTTTTGCTCTTTTATTTTTACTTAAAGTACAATAACTTTTACCATTTTAATTTGTTTTAATAGTATATTGACAGTATAGTTTTCTTTAAAAAATCCACTTAATTTTCTTTACCCTATTATTAAAAGGGTAATTGACAAAAACAAACTACATTGTCACCAGAAGAGCAATACAAAATGTACAAGTGATATATTAAAATCATCTTTCCAGCTTGAATTTCAATGATGCATTGGGGCAACGATTTTGTGAGAAACATCTTCACCCTTAAATAAAGATTTTCTTAATTCCTTACCTGTGTGCTAATTAGATATCACCTTGTTTTCACATTAAACAGACTTCTACATGAGAAAGCAGCAAGGATGCAGTGGCGTTAATGTTTCCTGGTGTCAACCTGTATTATTTCAGTAGACATTGAAATGAGGATGCATCTTGCTGCCTTTCCAATGAAGCAAGTTTAATTTAGTAATAGGTGAAAAACCATCCCTACAAAGGTGTTAATCAGAGACTTGGCTTTGTGGACACTTTTCAGAGAACAAATTTGTTAGCATAAAAATAAAGCCAGAAAATGAAGAGCTGTTTAATCACTCAATTGGATTTTTTTTGCCAGCATATTTCTTTTTCTCTGCAACCCACTGCTAAATTGTGCTTCCTAGCTGTTTTTATAAAATCACTGAATCAAATCTAACTCTTATTACATCAGAGAAGGCCAGGTACCCTACACCATAACAGGGGGTTTGAAATTTTGACTTGTCTACTTAAAGATCACCAAAATCTGATAACAAGGTCAATTACGTCCCTGGTTGGGATTAAACCACCAACCTTTTGGTTAGTAGCCGGACACACTAACCGATTGCGCCACAGAGACACTTCCCAAAAAGTACATACTGACAAAGGCTAATAAGCATACATCTAGAACGTTTCCTAGAAAAACTTTAAAAAGTCAATAATCTGGAGAGTTTTTGTAAAATGTTTCTTCCATCAACCAACGAAGAAACACATTGGTACTTTCCCATGATGAGTGAGTGCTTCAGGATCTCTTGCACTTACATGTGCAGCAGAGTACTGCAATGGAAGCATGCTGGGCCCATAACCCAGAGGTAGGCAGATTGAAACTATCCTTTGCTATATGCATTTTTTTTTGTTAATTTAAGTAATCAAAACTGGGATTGATATTTTTGCTCTTTTATTTTTACTTGAAGTACAATAACTTTTACCATTTTAATTTGTTTGAATAGTATATTGACAGTATAGTTTTCTTTAAAAAATCCACTTAATTTTCTTTACCCTATTATTAAAAGGGTAATTGACAAAAACAAACTACATTGTCACCAGAAGAGCAATACAAAATGTACAAGTGATATATTAAAATCATCTTTCCAGCTTGAATTTCAATGATGCATTGGGGCAACGATTTTGTGAGAAACATCTTCACCCTTAAATAAAGATTTTCTTAATTCCTTACCTGTGTGCTAATTAGATATCACCTTGTTTTCACATTAAACAAACTTCCACATGAGAAAGCAGCAAGGATGCAGTGGCGTTAATGTTTCCTGGTGTCAACCTGTATTATTTCAGTAGAAATTGAAATGAGGATGCATCTTGCTGCCTTTCCAATGAAGCAAGTTTAATTTAGTAATAGGTGAAAAACCATCCCTACAAAGGTGTTAATCAGAGACTTGGCTTTGTGGACACTTTTCAGAGAACAAATTTGTTAGCATAAAAATAAAGTCAGAAAATGAAGAGCTGTTTAATCACTCAATTGGATTTTTTTTGCCAGCATATTTCTTTTTCTCTGCAACCCACTGCTAAATTGTGCTTCCTATCTGTTTTTATAAAATCACTGAATCAAATCTAACTCTGATTACATCAGAGAAGGCCAGGTACCCTACACCATAACAGGGAGTTTGAAATTTTGACTTGTCTACTTAAAGATCACCAAAATCTGATAACAAGGTCAATTACGTGCCTGGGTGGGATTGAACCACCAACCTTTTGGTTAATAGCCGTGCACACTAACTGATTGCGCCACAAAGACACTTTGCAAAAGGACATACTGACAAAGGCTAATAAGCATTCATCTAAAACGTTTCCTAGAAAAACTTTAAAAAGTCAATAATCTGGAGAGTTTTTGTAAAATGTTTCTTCCATCAACCAACGAAGAAACACATTGGTACTTTCCCATGATGAGTGAGTGCTTCAGGATCTCTTGCACTTACATGTGCAGCAGAGTACAGCAATGGAAGCATGCTGGGCCCAAAACCCAGCGGTAGGCAGATTGAAACTATCCTTTGCTATATGCATTTTTTTTTGTTCATTTAAGTAATCAAAACTGGGATTGATATTTTTGCTCTTTTATTTTTACTTAAAGTACAATAACTTTTACCATTTTAATTTGTTTTAATAGTATATTGACAGTATTGTTTTCTTTCAAAAATCCACTTAATTTTCTTTACCCTATTATTAAAATGGTAATTGACAAAAACAAACTACATTGTCACCAGAAGAGCAATACAAAATGTACAAGTGATATATTAAAATCATCTTTCCAGCTTGAATTTCAATGATGCATTGGGGCAACGATTTTGTGAGCAACATCTTCACCCTTAAATAAAGATTTTCTTAATTCCTTACCTGTGTGCTAATTAGATATCACCTTGTTTTCACATTAAACAGACTTCCACATGAGAAAGCAGCAAGGATACAGTGGCGTTAATGTTTCCTGGTGTCAACCTGTATTATTTCAGTAGACATTGAATTGAGGATGCATCTTGCTGCCTTTCCAATGAAGCAAGTTTAATTTAGTAATAGGTGAAAAACCATCCCTACAAAGGTGTTAATCAGAGACTTGGCTTTGTGGACACTTTTCAAAGAACAAATTTGTTAGCATAAAAATAAAGCCAGAAAATGAAGAGCTGTTTAATCACTCAATTGGATTTTTTTTGCCAGCATATTTCTTTTTCTCTGCAACCCACTGCTAAATTGTGCTTCCTAGCTGTTTTTATAAAATCACTGAGTCAAATCTAACTACATCAGAGAAGGCCAGGTACCCTACAGCATAATAGGGGGTTTGAAATTTTGACTTGTCTACTTAAAGATCACCAAAATCTGATAACAAGGTCAATTACGTCCCTGGTTGGGATTGAACCACCAACCTTTTGGTTAGTAGCCGGACACACTAACCGATTGCGCCACAGAGACACTTTGCAAAAAGTACATACTGACAAAGTCTAATAAGCATACATCTAGAATGTTTCCTAGAAAAACTTTAAAAAGTCAATAATCTGGAGAGTTTTTGTAAGATGTTTCTTCCATCAACCAATGAAGAAACACATTGGTACTTTCCCATGATGAGTGAGTGCTTCAGGATCTCTTGCACTTACATGTGCAGCAGAGTACTGCAATGGAAGCATGCTGGGCCCATAACCCAGAGGTAGGCAGATTGAAACTATCCTTTGCTATATGCATTTTTTTTGTTAATTTAAGTAATCAAAACTGGGATTGATATTTTTGCTCTTTTATTTTTACTTGAAGTACAATAACTTTTACCATTTTAATTTGTTTGAAAAGTATATTGACAGTATAGTTTTCTTTAAAAAATCCACTTAATTTTCTTTACCCTATTATTAAAAGGGTAATTGACAAAAACAAACTACATTGTCACCAGAAGAGCAATACAAAATGTACAAGTGATATATTAAAATCATCTTTCCAGCTTGAATTTCAATGATGCATTGGGGCAACGATTTTGTGAGAAACATCTTTACCCTTAAATAAAGGTTTTCTTAATTCCTTACCTGTGTGCTAATTAGATATCACCTTGTTTTCACATTAAACAAACTTCCACATGTGAAAGCAGCAAGGATGCAGTGGCGTTAATGTTTCCTGGTGTCAACCTGTATTATTTCAGTAGAAATTGAAATGAGGATGCATCTTGCTGCCTTTCCAATGAAGCAAGTTTAATTTAGTAATAGGTGAAAAACCATCCCTACAAAGGTGTTAATCAGAGACTTGGCTTTGTGGACACTTTTCAGAGAACAAATTTGTTAGCATAAAAATAAAGCCAGAAAATGAAGAGCTGTTTAATCACTCAATTGGATTTTTTTTGCCAGCATATTTCTTTTTCTCTGCAACCCACTGCTAAATAGTGCTTCCTAGCTGTTTTTATAAAATCACTGAATCAAATCTAACTCTGATTACATCAGAGAAGGCCAGGTACCCTACACCATAACAGGGGGTTTGAAATTTTGACTTGTCTACTTAAAGATCACCAAAATCTGATAACAAGGTCAATTACGTCCCTGGGTGGGATTGAACCACCAACTTTTTGGTTAGTAGCCAAACACACTAACCGATTGCGCCACAGAGACACTTTGTAAAAAGTACATACTGACAAAGGCTAATAAGCATACATCTAGAACGTTTCCTAGAAAAACTTTAAAAAGTCAATAATCTGGAGAGTTTTTGTAAGATGTTTCTTCCATCAACCAACGAAGAAACACATTGGTACTTTCCCATGATGACTGAGTGCTTCAGGATCTCTTGCACTTACATGTGCAGCAGAGTACTGCAATGGAAGCATGCTGGGCCCATAACCCAGAGGTAGGCAGATTGAAACTATCCTTTGCTATATGCATTTTTTTTTGTTAATTTAAGTAATCAAAACTGGGATTGATATTTTTGCTCTTTTATTTTTACTTAAAGTACAATAACTTTTACCATTTTAATTTGTTTTAATAGTATATTGACAGTATAGTTTTCTTTAAAAAATCCACTTAATTTTCTTTACCCTATTATTAAAAGGGTAATTGACAAAAACAAACTACATTGTCACCAGAAGAGCAATACAAAATGTTCAAGTGATATATTAAAATCATCTTTCCAGCTTGAATTTCAATGATGCATTGGGGCAACGATTTTGTGAGAAACATCTTCACCCTTAAATAAAGATTTTCTTAATTCCTTACCTGTGTGCTAATTAGATATCACCTTGTTTTCACATTAAACAGACTTCTACATGAGAAAGCAGCAAGGATGCAGTGGCGTTAATGTTTCCTGGTGTCAACCTGTATTATTTCAGTAGACATTGAAATGAGGATGCATCTTGCTGCCTTTCCAATGAAGCAAGTTTAATTTAGTAATAGGTGAAAAACCATCCCTACAAAGGTGTTAATCAGAGACTTGGCTTTGTGGACACTTTTCAGAGAACAAATTTGTTAGCATAAAAATAAAGCCAGAAAATGAAGAGCTGTTTAATCACTCAATTGGATTTTTTTTGCCAGCATATTTCTTTTTCTCTACAACCCACTGCTAAATTGTGCTTCCTAGCTGTTTTTATAAAATCAATGATTCAAATCTAACTCTGATTACATCAGAGAAGGCCAGGTACCCTACACCATAATAGGGGGTTTGAAATTTTGACTTGTCTACTTAAAGATCACCAAAATCTGATAACAAGGTCAATTACGTCCCTGGGTTGGATTGAACCACCAACCTTTTGGTTAGTAGCCGGACACACTAACCGATTGCGCCACAGAGACACTTTGCAAAAGGTACTTACTGACAAAGGCTAATAAGCATACATCTAGAACGTTTCCTAGAAAAACTTTAAAAAGTCAATAATCTGGAGAGTTTTTGTAAGATGTTTCTTCCATCAACCAACGAAGAAACACATTGGTACTTTCCCATGATGACTGAGTGCTTCAGGATCTCTTGCACTTACATGTGCAGCAGAGTACTGCAATGGAAGCATGCTGGGCCCATAACCCAGAGGTAGGCAGATTGAAACTATCCTTTGCTATATGCATTTTTTTTTGTTAATTTAAGTAATCAAAACTGGGATTGATATTTTTGCTCTTTTATTTTTACTTGAAGTACAATAACTTTTACCATTTTAATTTGTTTGAATAGTATATTGACAGTATAGTTTTCTTTAAAAAATCCACTTAATTTTCTTTACCCTATTATTAAAAGGGTAATTGACAAAAACAAACTACATTGTCACCAGAAGAGCAATACAAAATGTACAAGTGATATATTAAAATCATCTTTCCAGCTTGAATTTCAATGATGCATTGGGGCAACGATTTTGTGAGAAACATCTTCACCCTTAAATAAAGATTTTCTTAATTCCTTACCTGTGTGCTAATTAGATATCACCTTGTTTTCACATTAAACAGACTTCTACATGAGAAAGCAGCAAGGATGCAGTGGCGTTAATGTTTCCTGGTGTCAACCTGTATTATTTCAGTAGACATTGAAATGAGGATGCATCTTGCTGCCTTTCCAATGAAGCAAGTTTAATTTAGTAATAGGTGAAAAACCATCCCTACAAAGGTGTTAATCAGAGACTTGGCTTTGTGGACACTTTTCAGAGAACAAATTTGTTAGCATAAAAATAAAGCCAGAAAATGAAGAGCTATTTAATCACTCAATTGGATTTTTTTGCCAGCATATTTCTTTTTCTCTGCAACCCACTGCTAAATTGTGCTTTCTAGCTGTTTTTATAAAATCAATGAATCAAATCTAATTACATCAGAGAAGGCCAGGTACCCTACACCATAACAGGGGGTTTGAAATTTTGACTTGTCTACTTAAAGATCACCAAAATCTTATAACAAGGTCAATTACGTCCCTGGTTGGGATTGAACCACCAACCTTTTGGTTAGTAGCCGGACACACTAGCTGATTGCGCTACAGAGACACTTTGCAAAAAGTCCATACTGACAAAGGCTAATAAGCATACATCTAGAACGTTTCCTAGAAAAACTTTAAAAAGTCAATAATCTGGAGAGTTTTTGTAAGATGTTTCTTCCATCAACCAACGAAGAAACACATTGGTACTTTCCCATGATGAGTGAGTGCTTCAGGATCTCTTGCACTTACATGTGCAGCAGAGTACTGCAATGGAAGCATGCTGGGCCCATAACCCAGAGGTAGGCAGATTGAAACTATCCTTTGCTATATGCATTTTTTTTTGTTAATTTAAGTAATCAAAACTGGGATTGATATTTTTGCTCTTTTATTTTTACTTGAAGTACAATAACTTTTACCATTTTAATTTGTTTGAATAGTATATTGACAGTATAGTTTTCTTTAAAAAATCCACTTAATTTTCTTTACCCTATTATTAAAAGGGTAATTGACAAAAACAAACTACATTGTCACCAGAAGAGCAATACAAAATGTACAAGTGATATATTAAAATCATCTTTCCAGCTTGAATTTCAATGATGCATTGGGGCAACGATTTTGTGAGAAACATCTTCACCCTTAAATAAAGATTTTCTTAATTCCTTACCTGTGTGCTAATTAGATATCACCTTGTTTTCACATTAAACAAACTTCCACATGAGAAAGCAGCAAGGATGCAGTGGCGTTAATGTTTCCTGGTGTCAACCTGTATTATTTCAGTAGAAATTGAAATGAGGATGCATCTTGCTGCCTTTCCAATGAAGCAAGTTTAATTTAGTAATAGGTGAAAAACCATCCCTACAAAGGTGTTAATCAGAGACTTGGCTTTGTGGACACTTTTCAGAGAACAAATTTGTTAGCATAAAAATAAAGCCAGAAAATGAAGAGCTGTTTAATCACTCAATTGGATTTTTTTTGCCAGCATATTTCTTTGTCTCTGCAACCCACTGCTAAATTGTGCTTCCTATCTGTTTTTATAAAATCACTGAATCAAATCTAACTCTGATTACATCAGAGAAGGCCAGGTACCCTATACCATAACAGGGGGTTTGAAATTTTGACTTGTCTACTTAAAGATCACCAAAATCTGATAACAAGGTCAATTACGTCCCTGGGTGGGATTGAACCACCAACCTTTTGTTAGTAGCCAGACACACTAACCGATTGCGCCACAGAGACACTTTGTAAAAAGTACTTACTGACAAAGGCTAATAAGCATACATCTAGAACGTTTCCTAGAAAAACTTTAAAAAGTCAATAATCTGGAGAGTTTTTGTAAGATGTTTCTTCCATCAACCAACGAAGAAACACATTGGTACTTTCCCATGATGACTGAGTGCTTCAGGATCTCTTGCACTTACATGTGCAGCAGAGTACTGCAATGGAAGCATGCTGGGCCCATAACCCAGAGGTAGGCAGATTGAAACTATCCTTTGCTATATGCATTTTTTTTTGTTCATTTAAGTAATCAAAACTGGGATTGATATTTTTGCTCTTTTATTTTTACTTAAAGTACAATAACTTTTACCATTTTAATTTGTTTTAATAGTATATTGACAGTATAGTTTTCTTTAAAAAATCCACTTAATTTTCTTTACCCTATTATTAAAAGGGTAATTGACAAAAACAAACTACATTGTCACCAGAAGAGCAATACAAAATGTACAAGTGATATATTAAAATCATCTTTCCAGCTTGAATTTCAATGATGCATTGGGGCAACGATTTTGTGAGAAACATCTTCACCCTTAAATAAAGATTTTCTTAATTCCTTACCTGTGTGCTAATTAGATATCACCTTGTTTTCACATTAAACAGACTTCTACATGAGAAAGCAGCAAGGATGCAGTGGCGTTAATGTTTCCTGGTGTCAACCTGTATTATTTCAGTAGACATTGAAATGAGGATGCATCTTGCTGCCTTTCCAATGAAGCAAGTTTAATTTAGTAATAGGTGAAAAACCATCCCTACAAAGGTGTTAATCAGAGACTTGGCTTTGTGGACACTTTTCAGAGAACAAATTTGTTAGCATAAAAATAAAGCCAGAAAATGAAGAGCTGTTTAATCACTCAATTGGATTTTTTTTTGCCAGCATATTTCTTTTTCTCTGCAACCCACTGCTAAATTGTGCTTCCTAGCTGTTTTTATAAAATCACTGAATCAAATCTAACTCTGATTACATCAGAGAAGGCCAGGTACCCTACACCAGAACAGGGGGATTTGAAATTTTGACTTGTCTACTTAAAGATCACCAAAATCTGATAACAAGGTCAATTACGTCCCTGGGTGGGATTGAACCACCAACCTTTTGGTTAATAGCCGTGCACACTAACTGATTGCGCCACAAAGACACTTTGCAAAAGTACATACTGACAAAGGCTAATAAGCATTCATCTAAAACGTTTCCTAGAAAAACTTTAAAAAGTCAATAATCTGGAGAGTTTTTGTAAAATGTTTCTTCCATCAACCAACGAAGAAACACATTGGTACTTTCCCATGATGAGTGAGTGCTTCAGGATCTCTTGCACTTACATGTGCAGCAGAGTACAGCAATGGAAGCATGCTGGGCCCAAAACCCAGCGGTAGGCAGATTGAAACTATCCTTTGCTATATGCATTTTTTTTTGTTCATTTAAGTAATCAAAACTGGGATTGATATTTTTGCTCTTTTATTTTTACTTAAAGTACAATAACTTTTACCATTTTAATTTGTTTTAATAGTATATTGACAGTATTGTTTTCTTTCAAAAATCCACTTAATTTTCTTTACCCTATTATTAAAATGGTAATTGACAAAAACAAACTACATTGTCACCAGAAGAGCAATACAAAATGTACAAGTGATATATTAAAATCATCTTTCCAGCTTGAATTTCAATGATGCATTGGGGCAACGATTTTGTGAGCAACATCTTCACCCTTAAATAAAGATTTTCTTAATTCCTTACCTGTGTGCTAATTAGATATCACCTTGTTTTCACATTAAACAGACTTCCACATGAGAAAGCAGCAAGGATACAGTGGCGTTAATGTTTCCTGGTGTCAACCTGTATTATTTCAGTAGACATTGAATTGAGGATGCATCTTGCTGCCTTTCCAATGAAGCAAGTTTAATTTAGTAATAGGTGAAAAACCATCCCTACAAAGGTGTTAATCAGAGACTTGGCTTTGTGGACACTTTTCAAAGAACAAATTTGTTAGCATAAAAATAAAGCCAGAAAATGAAGAGCTGTTTAATCACTCAATTGGATTTTTTTTGCCAGCATATTTCTTTTTCTCTGCAACCCACTGCTAAATTGTGCTTCCTAGCTGTTTTTATAAAATCACTGAGTCAAATCTAACTACATCAGAGAAGGCCAGGTACCCTACAGCATAACAGGGGGTTTGAAATTTTGACTTGTCTACTTAAAGATCACCAAAATCTGATAACAAGGTCAATTACGTCCCTGGTTGGGATTGAACCACCAACCTTTTGGTTAGTAGCCGGACACACTAACCGATTGCGCCACAGAGACACTTTGCAAAAAGTACATACTGACAAAGTCTAATAAGCATACATCTAGAACGTTTCCTAGAAAAACTTTAAAAAGTCAATAATCTGGAGAGTTTTTGTAAGATGTTTCTTCCATCAACCAATGAAGAAACACATTGGTACTTTCCCATGATGAGTGAGTGCTTCAGGATCTCTTGCACTTACATGTGCAGCAGAGTACTGCAATGGAAGCATGCTGGGCCCATAACCCAGAGGTAGGCAGATTGAAACTATCCTTTGCTATATGCATTTTTTTTGTTAATTTAAGTAATCAAAACTGGGATTGATATTTTTGCTCTTTTATTTTTACTTGAAGTACAATAACTTTTACCATTTTAATTTGTTTGAATAGTATATTGACAGTATAGTTTTCTTTAAAAAATCCACTTAATTTTCTTTACCCTATTATTAAAAGGGTAATTGACAAAAACAAACTACATTGTCACCAGAAGAGCAATACAAAATGTACAAGTGATATATTAAAATCATTTTTCCAGCTTGAATTTCAATGATGCATTGGGGCAACGATTTTGTGAGAAACATCTTTACCCTTAAATAAAGGTTTTCTTAATTCCTTACCTGTGTGCTAATTAGATATCACCTTGTTTTCACATTAAACAAACTTCCACATGTGAAAGCAGCAAGGATGCAGTGGCGTTAATGTTTCCTGGTGTCAACCTGTATTATTTCAGTAGAAATTGAAATGAGGATGCATCTTGCTGCCTTTCCAATGAAGCAAGTTTAATTTAGTAATAGGTGAAAAACCATCCCTACAAAGGTGTTAATCAGAGACTTGGCTTTGTGGACACTTTTCAGAGAACAAATTTGTTAGCATAAAAATAAAGCCAGAAAATGAAGAGCTGTTTAATCACTCAATTGGATTTTTTTTGCCAGCATATTTCTTTTTCTCTGCAACCCACTGCTAAATAGTGCTTCCTAGCTGTTTTTATAAAATCACTGAATCAAATCTAACTCTGATTACATCAGAGAAGGCCAGGTACCCTACACCATAACAGGGGGTTTGAAATTTTGACTTGTCTACTTAAAGATCACCAAAATCTGATAACAAGGTCAATTACGTGCCTGGGTGGGATTGAACCACCAACCTTTTGGTTAATAGCCGTGCACACTAACTGATTGCGCCACAAAGACACTTTGCAAAAGTACATACTGACAAAGGCTAATAAGCATTCATCTAAAACGTTTCCTAGAAAAACTTTAAAAAGTCAATAATCTGGAGAGTTTTTGTAAAATGTTTCTTCCATCAACCAACGAAGAAACACATTGGTACTTTCCCATGATGAGTGAGTGCTTCAGGATCTCTTGCACTTACATGTGCAGCAGAGTACAGCAATGGAAGCATGCTGGGCCCAAAACCCAGCGGTAGGCAGATTGAAACTATCCTTTGCTATATGCATTTTTTTTTGTTCATTTAAGTAATCAAAACTGGGATTGATATTTTTGCTCTTTTATTTTTACTTAAAGTACAATAACTTTTACCATTTTAATTTGTTTTAATAGTATATTGACAGTATTGTTTTCTTTCAAAAATCCACTTAATTTTCTTTACCCTATTATTAAAATGGTAATTGACAAAAACAAACTACATTGTCACCAGAAGAGCAATACAAAATGTACAAGTGATATATTAAAATCATCTTTCCAGCTTGAATTTCAATGATGCATTGGGGCAACGATTTTGTGAGCAACATCTTCACCCTTAAATAAAGATTTTCTTAATTCCTTACCTGTGTGCTAATTAGATATCACCTTGTTTTCACATTAAACTGTTACGATTCCTGTACTCCAGACTGGAGAAGATCTTATGGCAGAGATCTGAGTACAGGAATGAAATACAGGTTGTGGGAGCTGGAGAGCCTAGTAACCCCTGGCGCCCTAACTCCGTTGTCTCGCCCGTGTTATCAGAAATCCCCTGCGAGACTATGGTTGCTTGAGCCCATGGCAGCCGCGTTCGAAGGGCGGATTATGTCTGCCCAACCCCGATGCCCCCGCAGGTCTTAATGGGAGACAAGGGGAAGTCCGAGACAGGGAGATAACAAGGGGCCCTCTGACTAAGCAACCAAGCCAGGGGTTACAAGCTAACTTAACTAAATCAAAAGGTATGTGCGGACTAGCCGCCAGGGAAAAGGACAACCAAGGATCCACGGATCCGACACTCCTATCCGGCACCGCTGGACACCAGAGTGGATCTTGTGGAAGCGGAATCCTCCGCAAAGCACCAGAACTCAAAATAAACACAATAATAAATAGTAGCGGACAAGCCGCAACACACGGCTGCGCCGCGACTCACGAACACCACCAGATGTTAAAGGTGCTCGGTCAGACTCCAGGAACAGATGGTAACTTCCGAGTACTGGATCACTGAGAACAGGAACAAACGAACAGACCGGGACTGGGAACTCTCTCTGCAGCAGAATCAGGCAAACAGGAAGCTATCACCGGCGTCTGTGAGGAGTCCTGGGAGTGCTTTTAACAGAGAGTCTTCCAATCAGCTGTTTGGAGGCTGATTGGATTAAATGCCATGCAGCTGACAAGCTGCATGGCCAGGGAAACAGATGAGTGATAATTACAACATGCCGTGCAGCTGCATGCTACACAGCCAGGAAACCAGTGATGATATAAACTTAGACCCAGCAACGGGGAACACGATCCGACAGTGGCGTCCCCGTTGCTAGGCGCCGGCCGCACTGACGAGCGGACCCTCGGCGCCTAACAGTACCCCCCCCTTGAGGAGGGGTCAAGGAACCCCTAAATCCGGGTTTCTGAGGAAATTCCTGAAAAAATGCCCTTTTGAGCCTTGGGGCATGAAGGTCCTCATCTAGGACCCACGACCTTTCCTCAGGACCATAACCTCTCCAATGCACCAAAAAATAAAGCCGACCCCGGGACAGCTTGGAATCGAGAACCTTCTCAACCACGAACTCCTGCTGACCCTGTACAATAACTGGTGATCTCCCCTGAGGTTTTTTACGAGGAAATCTGCTAGATGAAACATATGGTTTGAGCAAAGAGCAATGGAAGGTATTTCCGATTCGTAACGTTTTTGGTAGCTGTAACCGGAAAGCAACTGGATTGACTTTTTTGATAATGAGAAATGGTCCAATCATAAGGCCTATGGGGAGGCAAAATATCCGCATTGCCCTTGGAAAACACATCCAAAAAATCTTGGTACTCTCCAGGAATATGTGCGGGCCTGGCAGCAGCTACTCGGATAGGAAGTGTAATACATTCTTTATCACAGATGGTACTCCATTGTAGAATCTCCCCAGACTGCCAATCTATGATGGGATTATGAAAGGCCAGCCAAGGGTGACCCAGAACCACAGGAACTGCTGGACAATGGGTAAGAAAAAACTCAATCTTTTCAGAATGTAGAGCTCCCACCGAGAGCAAAACAGGAGGTGTACATAGAGAAATAACCCCATTGGATAAGGGACTCCCATCTAAACCATGCATGGTGATACACCTACTTAAGGTTAACTGAGGAATACCTAAGGCCTTGGCCCATGTTAAGTCCATAAAGTTTCCTGCAGCTCCACTGTCCACAAAAGCAGAGACCGAGGAACAGAGGCTGTCATAAGAAACTTTAGCAGGAACCAATAGTGAATTATTTGAGGAGATGAGCTGTAGACCAAAGTGAACCCCCTCACTATTCACTTGGTCAGGAAGTTTCCCGACTTGTTTGGGCAACTACGGGCAAAATGTCCCTTACCTCCGCAGTACAAACACAGACCAGAATTTTGCCTCCTGGTTCTTTCTTCCGGAGACAATTTGGAGAGACCAATCTGCATAGGCTCCTCCATGTCTATCGGAACGGAAGAAACACAGGGAAAAGAAACTACAGATGCCCCTTTCTCAGTCCTCCGCTCTCTGAGCCGACGATCTATTTTAATAGAGAGCTCCATGAGTTTATCAAGGTTCTCAGGAGCGGGATACTGAAGGAGGCTGTCTTTTATAGATTCAGATAAGCCGAGGCGAAACTGACTGCGCAGGGCAGGATCATTCCAGCCACAGTCGTTCGACCAACGGCGAAACTCCGTACAATAATTCTCTGCAGGATTCCTACCCTGTCTTAGAGCACGCAACTGACTTTCTGCGGATGCCTCTCTATCAGGGTCGTCATACAATAGCCCTAAAGATTTCAAAAAAGCGTCTACAGACAATAAGGCCGGATCGTCTGTCTTTAAACCAAAAGCCCAGGTCTGAGGATCCCCCTGAAGCAGAGAAATTATAATTCCAACCCGCTGAGCCTCCGTACCTGAGGAAACTGGTCTTAAACGAAAATACAGTTTACAAGACTCTTTAAAATTAAAAAACTGTTTTCTATCCCCAGAAAAACGGTCAGGCAGATGCATTTTTGGTTCAGGGATGACCCTCGGGGAAGTCCGTAACAGATCTTCCTGTGAGCTCACCCGGAGGGACAGATCCTGAACCATCTGGGTAAGTTCCTGAATCTGACTAACCAAAAACTGGCCAGGATTTGGCCCAACACCGGTGGGATTCATGAGGCCGACAAAATTCTCCCTACTGGATAAGTGAAAAAATTAACTCCTGTTGAAATTTTTTCTTTTGTCTGGCCGGTGATAATGTTGCGCCGGTGATAATGTTACGATTCCTGTACTCCAGACTGGAGAAGATCTTATGGCAGAGATCTGAGTACAGGAATGAAATACAGGTTGTGGGAGCTGGAGAGCCTAGTAACCCCTGGCGCCCTAACTCCGTTGTCTCGCCCGTGTTATCAGAAATCCCCTGCGAGACTATGGTTGCTTGAGCCCATGGCAGCCGCGTTCGAAGGGCGGATTATGTCTGCCCAACCCCGATGCCCCCGCAGGTCTTAATGGGAGACAAGGGGAAGTCCGAGACAGGGAGATAACAAGGGGCCCTCTGACTAAGCAACCAAGCCAGGGGTTACAAGCTAACTTAACTAAATCAAAAGGTATGTGCGGACTAGCCGCCAGGGAAAAGGACAACCAAGGATCCACGGATCCGACACTCCTATCCGGCACCGCTGGACACCAGAGTGGATCTTGTGGAAGCGGAATCCTCCGCAAAGCACCAGAACTCAAAATAAACACAATAATAAATAGTAGCGGACAAGCCGCAACACACGGCTGCGCCGCGACTCACGAACACCACCAGATGTTAAAGGTGCTCGGTCAGACTCCAGGAACAGATGGTAACTTCCGAGTACTGGATCACTGAGAACAGGAACAAACGAACAGACCGGGACTGGGAACTCTCTCTGCAGCAGAATCAGGCAAACAGGAAGCTATCACCGGCGTCTGTGAGGAGTCCTGGGAGTGCTTTTAACAGAGAGTCTTCCAATCAGCTGTTTGGAGGCTGATTGGATTAAATGCCATGCAGCTGACAAGCTGCATGGCCAGGGAAACAGATGAGTGATAATTACAACATGCCGTGCAGCTGCATGCTACACAGCCAGGAAACCAGTGATGATATAAACTTAGACCCAGCAACGGGGAACACGATCCGACAGTGGCGTCCCCGTTGCTAGGCGCCGGCCGCACTGACGAGCGGACCCTCGGCGCCTAACATAAACAGACTTCCACATGAGAAAGCAGCAAGGATACAGTGGCGTTAATGTTTCCTGGTGTCAACCTGTATTATTTCAGTAGACATTGAATTGAGGATGCATCTTGCTGCCTTTCCAATGAAGCAAGTTTAATTTAGTAATAGGTGAAAAACCATCCCTACAAAGGTGTTAATCAGAGACTTGGCTTTGTGGACACTTTTCAAAGAACAAATTTGTTAGCATAAAAATAAAGCCAGAAAATGAAGAGCTGTTTAATCACTCAATTGGATTTTTTTTGCCAGCATATTTCTTTTTCTCTGCAACCCACTGCTAAATTGTGCTTCCTAGCTGTTTTTATAAAATCACTGAGTCAAATCTAACTACATCAGAGAAGGCCAGGTACCCTACAGCATAACAGGGGGTTTGAAATTTTGACTTGTCTACTTAAAGATCACCAAAATCTGATAACAAGGTCAATTACGTCCCTGGTTGGGATTGAACCACCAACCTTTTGGTTAGTAGCCGGACACACTAACCGATTGCGCCACAGAGACACTTTGCAAAAATTACATACTGACAAAGTCTAATAAGCATACATCTAGAACGTTTCCTAGAAAAACTTTAAAAAGTCAATAATCTGGAGAGTTTTTGTAAGATGTTTCTTCCATCAACCAATGAAGAAACACATTGGTACTTTCCCATGATGAGTGAGTGCTTCAGGATCTCTTGCACTTACATGTGCAGCAGAGTACTGCAATGGAAGCATGCTGGGCCCATAACCCAGAGGTAGGCAGATTGAAACTATCCTTTGCTATATGCATTTTTTTTGTTAATTTAAGTAATCAAAACTGGGATTGATATTTTTGCTCTTTTATTTTTACTTGAAGTACAATAACTTTTACCATTTTAATTTGTTTGAATAGTATATTGACAGTATAGTTTTCTTTAAAAAATCCACTTAATTTTCTTTACCCTATTATTAAAAGGGTAATTGACAAAAACAAACTACATTGTCACCAGAAGAGCAATACAAAATGTACAAGTGATATATTAAAATCATCTTTCCAGCTTGAATTTCAATGATGCATTGGGGCAACGATTTTGTGAGAAACATCTTTACCCTTAAATAAAGGTTTTCTTAATTCCTTACCTGTGTGCTAATTAGATATCACCTTGTTTTCACATTAAACAAACTTCCACATGTGAAAGCAGCAAGGATGCAGTGGCGTTAATGTTTCCTGGTGTCAACCTGTATTATTTCAGTAGAAATTGAAATGAGGATGCATCTTGCTGCCTTTCCAATGAAGCAAGTTTAATTTAGTAATAGGTGAAAAACCATCCCTACAAAGGTGTTAATCAGAGACTTGGCTTTGTGGACACTTTTCAGAGAACAAATTTGTTAGCATAAAAATAAAGCCAGAAAATGAAGAGCTGTTTAATCACTCAATTGGATTTTTTTTGCCAGCATATTTCTTTTTCTCTGCAACCCACTGCTAAATAGTGCTTCCTAGCTGTTTTTATAAAATCACTGAATCAAATCTAACTCTGATTACATCAGAGAAGGCCAGGTACCCTACACCATAACAGGGGGTTTGAAATTTTGACTTGTCTACTTAAAGATCACCAAAATTTGATAACAAGGTCAATTACGTCCCTGGGTGGGATTGAACCACCAACTTTTTGGTTAGTAGCCAAACACACTAACCGATTGCGCCACAGAGACACTTTGTAAAAAGTACATACTGACAAAGGCTAATAAGCATACATCTAGAACGTTTCCTAGAAAAACTTTAAAAAGTCAATAATCTGGAGAGTTTTTGTAAGATGTTTCTTCCATCAACCAACGAAGAAACACATTGGTACTTTCCCATGATGACTGAGTGCTTCAGGATCTCTTGCACTTACATGTGCAGCAGAGTACTGCAATGGAAGCATGCTGGGCCCATAACCCAGAGGTAGGCAGATTGAAACTATCCTTTGCTATATGCATTTTTTTTTGTTAATTTAAGTAATCAAAACTGGGATTGATATTTTTGCTCTTTTATTTTTACTTAAAGTACAATAACTTTTACCATTTTAATTTGTTTTAATAGTATATTGACAGTATAGTTTTCTTTAAAAAATCCACTTAATTTTCTTTACCCTATTATTAAAAGGGTAATTGACAAAAACAAACTACATTGTCACCAGAAGAGCAATACAAAATGTTCAAGTGATATATTAAAATCATCTTTCCAGCTTGAATTTCAATGATGCATTGGGGCAACGATTTTGTGAGAAACATCTTCACCCTTAAATAAAGATTTTCTTAATTCCTTACCTGTGTGCTAATTAGATATCACCTTGTTTTCACATTAAACAGACTTCTACATGAGAAAGCAGCAAGGATGCAGTGGCGTTAATGTTTCCTGGTGTCAACCTGTATTATTTCAGTAGACATTGAAATGAGGATGCATCTTGCTGCCTTTCCAATGAAGCAAGTTTAATTTAGTAATAGGTGAAAAACCATCCCTACAAAGGTGTTAATCAGAGACTTGGCTTTGTGGACACTTTTCAGAGAACAAATTTGTTAGCATAAAAATAAAGCCAGAAAATGAAGAGATGTTTAATCACTCAATTGGATTTTTTTTGCCAGCATATTTCTTTTTCTCTACAACCCACTGCTAAATTGTGCTTCCTAGCTGTTTTTATAAAATCAATGAATCAAATCTAACTCTGATTACATCAGAGAAGGCCAGGTACCCTACACCATAACAGGGGGTTTGAAATTTTGACTTGTCTACTTAAAGATCACCAAAATCTGATAACAAGGTCAATTACGTCCCTGGGTTGGATTGAACCACCAACCTTTTGGTTAGTAGCCGGACACACTAACCGATTGCGCCACAGAGACACTTTGCAAAAGGTACTTACTGACAAAGGCTAATAAGCATACATCTAGAACGTTTCCTAGAAAAACTTTAAAAAGTCAATAATCTGGAGAGTTTTTGTAAGATGTTTCTTCCATCAACCAACGAAGAAACACATTGGTACTTTCCCATGATGACTGAGTGCTTCAGGATCTCTTGCACTTACATGTGCAGCAGAGTACTGCAATGGAAGCATGCTGGGCCCATAACCCAGAGGTAGGCACATTGAAACTATCCTTTGCTATATGCTTTTTTTTTTGTTAATTTAAGTAATCAAAACTGGGATTGATATTTTTGCTCTTTTATTTTTTCTTAAAGTACAATAACTTTTACCATTTTAATTTGTTTTAATAGTATATTGACAGTATAGTTTTCTTTAAAAAATCCACTTAATTTTCTTTACCCTATTATTAAAAGGGTAATTGACAAAAACAAACTACATTGTCACCAGAAGAGCAATACAAAATGTACAAGTGATATATTAAAATCATCTTTCCAGCTTGAATTTCAATGATGCATTGGGGCAACGATTTTGTGAGAAACATCTTCACCCTTAAATAAAGATTTTCTTAATTCCTTACCTGTGTGCTAATTAGATATCACCTTGTTTTCACATTAAACAGACTTCTACATGAGAAAGCAGCAAGGATGCAGTGGCGTTAATGTTTCCTGGTGTCAACCTGTATTATTTCAGTAGACATTGAAATGAGGATGCATCTTGCTGCCTTTCCAATGAAGCAAGTTTAATTTAGTAATAGGTGAAAAACCATCCCTACAAAGGTGTTAATCAGAGACTTGGCTTTGTGGACACTTTTCAGAGAACAAATTTGTTAGCATAAAAATAAAGCCAGAAATGAAGAGCTGTTTAATCACTCAATTGGATTTTTTTTGCCAGCATATTTCTTTTTCTCTGCAACCCACTGCTAAATTGTGCTTCCTAGCTGTTTTTATAAAATCAATGAATCAAATCTAACTCTGATTACATCAGAGAAGGCCAGGTACCCTACACCATAACAGGGGGTTTGAAATTTTGACTTGTCTACTTAAAGATCACCAAAATCTGATAACAAGGTCAGTTACGTCCCTGGGTGGGATTGAACCACCAACCTTTTGGTTAGTAGCCAGACACACTAACCGATTGCGCCACAGAGACACTTTGCAAAAAGTACATTCTGACAAAGGCTAATAAGCATACATCTAGAACGTTTCCTAGAAAAACTTTAAAAAGTCAATAATCTGGAGAGTTTTTGTAAGATGTTTCTTCCATCAACCAACGAAGAAACACATTGGTACTTTCCCATGATGACTGAGTGCTTCAGGATCACTTGCACTTACATGTGCAGCAGAGTACTGCAATGGAAGCATGCTGGGCCCATAACCCAGAGGTAGGCAGATTGAAACTATCCTTTGCTATATGCATTTTTTTTGTTAATTTAAGTAATCAAAACTGGGATTGATATTTTTGCTCTTTTATTTTTACTTGAAGTACAATAACTTTTACCATTTTAATTTGTTTGAATAGTATATTGACAGTATAGTTTTCTTTAAAAAATCCACTTAATTTTCTTTACCCTATTATTAAAAGGGTAATTGACAAAAACAAACTACATTGTCACCAGAAGAGCAATACAAAATGTACAAGTGATATATTAAAATCATCTTTCCAGCTTGAATTTCAATGATGCATTGGGGCAACGATTTTGTGAGAAACATCTTCACCCTTAAATAAAGATTTTCTTAATTCCTTACCTGTGTGCTAATTAGATATCACCTTGTTTTCACATTAAACAGACTTCTACATGAGAAAGCAGCAAGGATGCAGTGGCGTTAATGTTTCCTGGTGTCAACCTGTATTATTTCAGTAGACATTGAAATGAGGATGCATCTTGCTGCCTTTCCAATGAAGCAAGTTTAATTTAGTAATAGGTGAAAAACCATCCCTACAAAGGTGTTAATCAGAGACTTGGCTTTGTGGACACTTTTCAGAGAACAAATTTGTTAGCATAAAAATAAAGCCAGAAAATGAAGAGCTGTTTAATCACTCAATTGGATTTTTTTGCCAGCATATTTCTTTTTCTCTGCAACCCACTGCTAAATTGTGCTTTCTAGCTGTTTTTATAAAATCAATGAATCAAATCTAATTACATCAGAGAAGGCCAGGTACCCTACACCATAACAGGGGGTTTGAAATTTTGACTTGTCTACTTAAAGATCACCAAAACCTGATAACAAGGTCAATTACGTCCCTGGTTGGGATTGAACCACCAACCTTTTGGTTAGTAGCCGGACACACTAGCTGATTGCGCTACAGAGACACTTTGCAAAAAGTACATACTGACAAAGGCTAATAAGCATACATCTAGAACGTTTCCTAGAAAAACTTTAAAAAGTCAATAATCTGGAGAGTTTTTGTAAGATGTTTCTTCCATCAACCAACGAAGAAACACATTGGTACTTTCCCATGATGAGTGAGTGCTTCAGGATCTCTTGCACTTACATGTGCAGCAGAGTACTGCAATGGAAGCATGCTGGGCCCATAACCCAGAGGTAGGCAGATTGAAACTATCCTTTGCTATATGCATTTTTTTTTGTTAATTTAAGTAATCAAAACTGGGATTGATATTTTTGCTCTTTTATTTTTACTTAAAGTACAATAACTTTTACCATTTTAATTTGTTTTAATAGTATATTGACAGTATTGTTTTCTTTCAAAAATCCACTTAATTTTCTTTACCCTATTATTAAAATGGTAATTGACAAAAACAAACTACATTGCCACCAGAAGAGCAATACAAAATGTACAAGTGATATATTAAAATCATCTTTCCAGCTTGAATTTCAATGATGCATTGGGGCAACGATTTTGTGAGAAACATCTTCACCCTTAAATAAAGATTTTCTTAATTCCTTACCTGTGTGCTAATTAGATATCACCTTGTTTTCACATTAAACAGACTTCCACATGAGAAAGCAGCAAGGATACAGTGGCGTTAATGTTTCCTGGTGTCAACCTGTATTATTTCAGTAGACATTGAATTAAGGATGCATCTTGCTGCCTTTCCAATGAAGCAAGTTTAATTTAGTAATAGGTGAAAAACCATCCCTACAAAGGTGTTAATCAGAGACTTGGCTTTGTGGACACTTTTCAAAGAACAAATTTGTTAGCATAAAAATAAAGCCAGAAAATGAAGAGCTGTTTAATCACTCAATTGGATTTTTTTTGCCAGCATATTTCTTTTTCTCTGCAACCCACTGCTACATTGTGCTTCCTAGCTGTTTTTATAAAATCACTGAATCAAATCTAACTCTGATTACATCAGAGAAGGCCAGGTACCCTACACCATAACAGGGGGTTTGAAATTTTGACTTGTCTACTTAAAGATCACCAAAATCTGATAACAAGGTCAATTACGTCCCTGGGTGGGATTGAACCACCAACCTTTTGGTTAGTAGCCAGACACACTAACCGATTGCGCCACAGAGTCACTTTGTAAAAAGTACATACTGACAAAGGCTAATAAGCATACATCTAGAACGTTTCCTAGAAAAACTTTAAAAAGTCAATAATCTGGAGAGTTTTTGTAAGATGTTTCTTCCATCAACCAACGAAGAAACACATTGGTACTTTCCCATGATGACTGAGTGCTTCAGGATCTCTTACACTTACATGTGCAGCAGAGTACTGCAATGGAAGCATGCTGGGCCCATAACCCAGAGGTAGGCAGATTGAAACTATCCTTTGCTATATGCATTTTTTTTTGTTAATTTAAGTAATCAAAACTGGGATTGATATTTTTGCTCTTTTATTTTTACTTGAAGTACAATAACTTTTACCATTTTAATTTGTTTGAATAGTATATTGACAGTATAGTTTTCTTTAAAAAATCCACTTAATTTTCTTTACCCTATTATTAAAAGGGTAATTGACAAAAACAAACTACATTGTCACCAGAAGAGCAATACAAAATGTACAAGTGATATATTAAAATCATCTTTCCAGCTTGAATTTCAATGATGCATTGGGGCAACGATTTTGTGAGAAACATCTTCACCCTTAAATAAAGATTTTCTTAATTCCTTACCTGTGTGCTAATTAGATATCACCTTGTTTTCACATTAAACAAACTTCCACATGAGAAAGCAGCAAGGATGCAGTGGCGTTAATGTTTCCTGGTGTCAACCTGTATTATTTCAGTAGAAATTGAAATGAGGATGCATCTTGCTGCCTTTCCAATGAAGCAAGTTTAATTTAGTAATAGGTGAAAAACCATCCCTACAAAGGTGTTAATCAGAGACTTGGCTTTGTGGACACTTTTCAGAGAACAAATTTGTTAGTATAAAAATAAAGCCAGAAAATGAAGAGCTGTTTAATCACTCAATTGGATTTTTTTTGCCAGCATATTTCTTTGTCTCTGCAACCCACTGCTAAATTGTGCTTCCTATCTGTTTTTATAAAATCACTGAATCAAATCTAACTCTGATTACATCAGAGAAGGCCAGGTACCCTACACCATAACAGGGGGTTTGAAATTTTGACTTGTCTACTTAAAGATCACCAAAATCTGATAACAAGGTCAATTACGTCCCTGGGTGGGATTGAACCACCAACCTTTTGTTAGTAGCCAGACACACTAACCGATTGCGCCACAGAGACACTTTGTTAAAAGTACTTACTGACAAAGGCTAATAAGCATACATCTAGAACGTTTCCTAGAAAAACTTTAAAAAGTCAATAATCTGGAGAGTTTTTGTAAGATGTTTCTTCCATCAACCAACGAAGAAACACATTGGTACTTTCCCATGATGACTGAGTGCTTCAGGATCTCTTGCACTTACATGTGCAGCAGAGTACTGCAATGGAAGCATGCTGGGCCCATAACCCCGAGGTAGGCAGATTGAAACTATCCTTTGCTATATGCATTTTTTTTGTTAATTTAAGTAATTAAAACTGGGATTGATATTTTTGCTCTTTTATTTTTACTTGAAGTACAATAACTTTTACCATTTTAATTTGTTTGAATAGTATATTGACAGTATAGTTTTCTTTAAAAAATCCACTTAATTTTCTTTACCCTATTATTAAAAGGGTAATTGACAAAAACAAACTACATTGTCACCAGAAGAGCAATACAAAATGTACAAGTGATATATTAAAATCATCTTTCCAGCTTGAATTTCAATGATGCATTGGGGCAACGATTTTGTGAGAAACATCTTTACCCTTAAATAAAGGTTTTCTTAATTCCTTACCTGTGTGCTAATTAGATATCACCTTGTTTTCACATTAAACAAACTTCCACATGTGAAAGCAGCAAGGATGCAGTGGCGTTAATGTTTCCTGGTGTCAACCTGTATTATTTCAGTAGAAATTGAAATGAGGATGCATCTTGCTGCCTTTCCAATGAAGCAAGTTTAATTTAGTAATAGGTGAAAAACCATCCCTACAAAGGTGTTAATCAGAGACTTGGCTTTGTGGACACTTTTCAGAGAACAAATTTGTTAGCATAAAAATAAAGCCAGAAAATGAAGAGCTGTTTAATCACTCAATTGGATTTTTTTTGCCAGCATATTTCTTTTTCTCTGCAACCCACTGCTAAATAGTGCTTCCTAGCTGTTTTTATAAAATCACTGAATCAAATCTAACTCTGATTACATCAGAGAAGGCCAGGTACCCTACACCATAACAGGGGGTTTGAAATTTTGACTTGTCTACTTAAAGATCACCAAAATCTGATAACAAGGTCAATTACATGCCTGGGTGGGATTGAACCACCAACCTTTTGGTTAATAGCCGTGCACACTAACTGATTGCGCCACAAAGACACTTTGCAAAAGTACATACTGACAAAGGCTAATAAGCATTCATCTAAAACGTTTCCTAGAAAAACTTTAAAAAGTCAATAATCTGGAGAGTTTTTGTAAAATGTTTCTTCCATCAACCAACGAAGAAACACATTGGTACTTTCCCATGATGAGTGAGTGCTTCAGGATCTCTTGCACTTACATGTGCAGCAGAGTACAGCAATGGAAGCATGCTGGGCCCAAAACCCAGCGGTAGGCAGATTGAAACTATCCTTTGCTATATGCATTTTTTTTTGTTCATTTAAGTAATCAAAACTGAGATTGATATTTTTGCTCTTTTATTTTTACTTAAAGTACAATAACTTTTACCATATTAATTTGTTTTAATAGTATATTGACAGTATTGTTTTCTTTCAAAAATCCACTTAATTTTCTTTACCCTATTATTAAAATGGTAATTGACAAAAACAAACTACATTGTCACCAGAAGAGCAATACAAAATGTACAAGTGATATATTAAAATCATCTTTCCAGCTTGAATTTCAATGATGCATTGGGGCAACGATTTTGTGAGCAACATCTTCACCCTTAAATAAAGATTTTCTTAATTCCTTACCTGTGTGCTAATTAGATATCACCTTGTTTTCACATTAAACAGACTTCCACATGAGAAAGCAGCAAGGATACAGTGGCGTTAATGTTTCCTGGTGTCAACCTGTATTATTTCAGTAGACATTGAATTGAGGATGCATCTTGCTGCCTTTCCAATGAAGCAAGTTTAATTTAGTAATAGGTGAAAAACCATCCCTACAAAGGTGTTAATCAGAGACTTGGCTTTGTGGACACTTTTCAAAGAACAAATTTGTTAGCATAAAAATAAAGCCAGAAAATGAAGAGCTGTTTAATCACTCAATTGGATTTTTTTTTGCCAGCATATTTCTTTTTCTCTGCAACCCACTGCTAAATTGTGCTTCCTAGCTGTTTTTATAAAATCACTGAGTCAAATCTAACTACATCAGAGAAGGCCAGGTACCCTACACCATAACAGGGGGTTTGAAATTTTGACTTGTCTACTTAAAGATCACCAAAATCTGATAACAAGGTCAATTACGTCCCTGGGTGGGATTGAACCACCAACTTTTTGGTTAGTAGCCAAACACACTAACCTATTGCGCCACAGAGACACTTTGTAAAAAGTACATACTGACAAAGGCTAATAAGCATACATCTAGAACGTTTCCTAGAAAAACTTTAAAAAGTCAATAATCTGGAGAGTTTTTGTAAGATGTTTCTTCCATCAACCAACGAAGAAACACATTGGTACTTTCCCATGATGACTGAGTGCTTCAGGATCTCTTGCACTTACATGTGCAGCAGAGTACTGCAATGGAAGCATGCTGGGCCCATAACCCAGAGGTAGGCAGATTGAAACTATCCTTTGCTATATGCATTTTTTTTTGTTAATTTAAGTAATCAAAACTGGGATTGATATTTTTGCTCTTTTATTTTTACTTAAAGTACAATAACTTTTACCATTTTAATTTGTTTTAATAGTATATTGACAGTATAGTTTTCTTTAAAAAATCCACTTAATTTTCTTTACCCTATTATTAAAAGGGTAATTGACAAAAACAAACTACATTGTCACCAGAAGAGCAATACAAAATGTTCAAGTGATATATTAAAATCATCTTTCCAGCTTGAATTTCAATGATGCATTGGGGCAACGATTTTGTGAGAAACATCTTCACCCTTAAATAAAGATTTTCTTAATTCCTTACCTGTGTGCTAATTAGATATCACCTTGTTTTCACATTAAACAGACTTCTACATGAGAAAGCAGCAAGGATGCAGTGGCGTTAATGTTTCCTGGTGTCAACCTGTATTATTTCAGTAGACATTGAAATGAGGATGCATCTTGCTGCCTTTCCAATGAAGCAAGTTTAATTTAGTAATAGGTGAAAAACCATCCCTACAAAGGTGTTAATCAGAGACTTGGCTTTGTGGACACTTTTCAGAGAACAAATTTGTTAGCATAAAAATAAAGCCAGAAAATGAAGAGCTGTTTAATCACTCAATTGGATTTTTTTTGCCAGCATATTTCTTTTTCTCTACAACCCACTGCTAAATTGTGC
Organism: Pseudophryne corroboree; assembly: GCF_028390025.1. Taxonomy (NCBI): domain Eukaryota; kingdom Metazoa; phylum Chordata; class Amphibia; order Anura; family Myobatrachidae; genus Pseudophryne; species Pseudophryne corroboree. Next base: position 376,829 of record NW_026970090.1, on the reverse strand, counting down.
TTCCTAGCTGTTTTTATAAAATCAATGAATCAAATCTAACTCTGATTACATCAGAGAAGGCCAGGTACCCTACACCATAACAGGGGGTTTGAAATTTTGACTTGTCTACTTAAAGATCACCAAAATCTGATAACAAGGTCAATTACGTCCCTGGGTTGGATTGAACCACCAACCTTTTGGTTAGTAGCCGGACACACTAACCGATTGCGCCACAGAGACACTTTGCAAAAGGTACTTACTGACAAAGGCTAATAAGCATACATCTAGAACGTTTCCTAGAAAAACTTTAAAAAGTCAATAATCTGGAGAGTTTTTGTAAGATGTTTCTTCCATCAACCAACGAAGAAACACATTGGTACTTTCCCATGATGACTGAGTGCTTCAGGATCTCTTGCACTTACATGTGCAGCAGAGTACTGCAATGGAAGCATGCTGGGCCCATAACCCAGAGGTAGGCAGATTGAAACTATCCTTTGCTATATGCATTTTTTTTTGTTAATTTAAGTAATCAAAACTGGGATTGATATTTTTGCTCTTTTATTTTTTCTTAAAGTACAATAACTTTTACCATTTTAATTTGTTTTAATAGTATATTGACAGTATAGTTTTCTTTAAAAAATCCACTTAATTTTCTTTACCCTATTATTAAAAGGGTAATTGACAAAAACAAACTACATTGTCACCAGAGGAGCAATACAAAATGTACAAATGATATATTAAAATCATCTTTCCAGCTTGAATTTCAATGATGCATTGGGGCAACGATTTTGTGAGAAACATCTTCACCCTTAAATAAAGATTTTCTTAATTCCTTACCTGTGTGCTAATTAGATATCACCTTGTTTTCACATTAAACAGACTTCTACATGAGAAAGCAGCAAGGATGCAGTGGCGTTAATGTTTCCTGGTGTCAACCTGTATTATTTCAGTAGACATTGAAATGAGGATGCATCTTGCTGCCTTTCCAATGAAGCAAGTTTAATTTAGTAATAGGTGAAAAACCATCCCTACAAAGGTGTTAATCAGAGACTTGGCTTTGTGGACACTTTTCAGAGAACAAATTTGTTAGCATAAAAATAAAGCCAGAAATGAAGAGCTGTTTAATCACTCAATTGGATTTTTTTTGCCAGCATATTTCTTTTTCTCTGCAACCCACTGCTAAATTGTGCTTCCTAGCTGTTTTTATAAAATCAATGAATCAAATCTAACTCTGATTACATCAGAGAAGGCCAGGTACCCTACACCATAACAGGGGGTTTGAAATTTTGACTTGTCTACTTAAAGATCACCAAAATCTGATAACAAGGTCAGTTACGTCCCTGGGTGGGATTGAACCACCAACCTTTTGGTTAGTAGCCGGACACACTAACCGATTGCGCCACAGAGACACTTTGCAAAAAGTACATTCTGACAAAGGCTAATAAGCATACATCTAGAACGTTTCCTAGAAAAACTTTAAAAAGTCAATAATCTGGAGAGTTTTTGTAAGATGTTTCTTCCATCAACCAACGAAGAAACACATTGGTACTTTCCCATGATGACTGAGTGCTTCAGGATCTCTTGCACTTACATGTGCAGCAGAGTACTGCAATGGAAGCATGCTGGGCCCATAACCCAGAGGTAGGCAGATTGAAACTATCCTTTGCTATATGCATTTTTTTTGTTAATTTAAGTAATCAAAACTGGGATTGATATTTTTGCTCTTTCATTTTTACTTAAAGTACAATAACTTTTACCATTTTAATTTGTTTTAATAGTATATTGACAGTATAGTTTTCTTTAACAAATCCACTTAATTTTCTTTACCCTATTATTAAAAGGGTAATTGACAAAAACAAACTACATTGTCACCAGAAGAGCAATACAAAATGTACAAGTGATATATTAAAATCATCTTTCCAGCTTGAATTTCAATGATGCATTGGGGCAACGATTTTGTGAGAAACATCTTCACCCTTAAATAAAGATTTTCTTAATTCCTTACCTGTGTGCTAATTAGATATCACCTTGTTTTCACATTAAACAGACTTCTACATGAGAAAGCAGCAAGGATGCAGTGGCGTTAATGTTTCCTGGTGTCAACCTGTATTATTTCAGTAGACATTGAAATGAGGATGCATCTTGCTGCCTTTCCAATGAAGCAAGTTTAATTTAGTAATAGGTGAAAAACCATCCCTACAAAGGTGTTAATCAGAGACTTGGCTTTGTGGACACTTTTCAGAGAACAAATTTGTTAGCATAAAAATAAAGCCAGAAAATGAAGAGCTGTTTAATCACTCAATTGGATTTTTTTTGCCAGCATATTTCTTTTTCTCTGCAACCCACTGCTAAATTGTGATTCCTAGCTGTTTTTATAAAATCAATGAATCAAATCTAACTCTGATTACATCAGAGAAGGCCAGGTACCCTACACCATAACAGGGGGTTTGAAATTTTGACTTGTCTACTTAAAGATCACCAAAATCTGATAACAAGGTCAATTACGTCCCTGGGTGGGATTGAACCACCAACCTTTTGGTTAGTAGCCGGACACACTAACCGATTGCGCCACAGAGACACTTTGCAAAAAGTACATACTGACAAAGGCTAATAAGCATACATCTAGAACGTTTCCTAGAAAAACTTTAAAAAGTCAATAATCTGGAGAGTTTTTGTAAGATGTTTCTTCCATCAACCAACGAAGAAACACATTGGTACTTTCCCATGATGAGTGAGTGCTTCAGGATCTCTTGCACTTACATGTGCAGCAGAGTACTGCAATGGAAGCATGCTGGGCCCATAACCCAGAGGTAGGCAGATTAAAACTATCCTCTGCTATATGCATTTTTTTTGTTAATTAAAGTAATCCAAAACTGGGATTGATATTTTTGCTCTTTTATTTTTCATTAAAGTACAATAACTTTTACCATTTTAATTTGTTTTAATAGTATATTGAAAGTATTTTTTTCTTTTAAAAATCCACTTAATTTTCTTTACCCTATTATTAAAATGGTAATTGACAAAAACAAACTACATTGTCACCAGAAGAGCAATACAAAATGTACAAGTGATATATTAAAATCATCTTTCCAGCTTGAATTTCAATGATGCATTGGGGCAACGATTTTGTGAGAAACATTTTCACCCTTAAATAAAGATTTTCTTAATTCCTTACCTGTGTGCTAATTAGATATCACCTTGTTTTCACATTAAACAGACTTCCACATGAGAAAGCAGCAAGGATGCAGTGGCGTTAATGTTTCCTGGTGTCAACCTGTATTATTTCAGTAGACATTGAAATGAGGATGCATCTTGCTGCCTTTCCAATGAAGCAAGTTTAATTTAGTAATAGGTGAAAAACCATCCTTACAAAGGTGTTCATCAGAGACTTGGCTTTGTGGACACTTTTCAGAGAACAAATTTGTTAGCATAAAAATAAAGCCAGAAAATGAAGAGCTGTTTAATCACTCAATTGGATTTTTTTGCCAGCATATTTCTTTTTCTCTGCAACCCACTGCTAAATTGTGCTTCCTAGCTGTTTTTATAAAATCACTGAATCAAATCTAACTCTGATTACATCAGAGAAGGCCAGGTACCCTACACCATAAGAGGGGGTTTGATATTTTGACTTGTCTACTTAAAGATCACCAAAATCTGATAACAAAGTCAATTACGTCCCTGGGTGGGATTGAACCACCAACCTTTTGGTTAATAGCCATACACACTAACTGATTGCGCCACAGAGACACTTTGCAAAAGTGCATACTGACAAAGGCTAATAAGCATTCATCTAAAACGTTTCCTAGAAAAACTTTAAAAAGTCAATAATCTGGAGAGTTTTTGTAAAATGTTTCTTCCATCAACCAACGAAGAAACACATTGGTACTTTCCCATGATGAGTGAGTGCTTCAGGATCTCTTGCACTTACATGTGCAGCAGAGTACTGCAATGGAAGCATGCTGGGCCCATAACCCAGAGGTAGGCAGATTGAAACTGTCCTTTGCTATATGCATTTTTTTTGTTAATTTAAGTAATCAAAACTGGGATTGATATTTTTGCTCTTTTATTTTTACTTGAAGTACAATAACTTTTACCATTTTAATTTGTTTAAATCCACTTAATTTTCTTTACCCTATTATTAAAAGGGTAATTGACAAAAACAAACTACATTGTCACCAGAAGAGCAATACAAAATGTACAAGTGATATATTAAAATCATCTTTCCAGCTTGAATTTCAATGATGCATTGGGGCAACGATTTTGTGAGAAACATCTTCACCCTTAAATAAAGATTTTCTTAATTCCTTACCTGTGTGCTAATTAGATATCACCTTGTTTTCACATTAAACAGACTTCCACATGAGAAAGCAGCAAGGATGCAGTGGCGTTAATGTTTCCTGGTGTCAACCCGTATTATTTCAGTAGACATTGAAATGAGGATGCATCTTGCTGCCTTTCCAATGAAGCAAATTTAATTTAGTAATAGGTGAAAAACCATCCCTACAAAGGTGTTAATCAGAGACTTGGCTTTGTGGACACTTTTCAGAGAACAAATTTGTTAGCATAAAAATAAAGCCAGAAAATGAAGAGCTGTTTAATCACTCAATTGGATTTTTTTGCCAGCATATTTCTTTTTCTCTGCAACCCACTGCTAAATTGTGCTTCCTAGCTGTTTTTATAAAATCACTGAATCAAATCTAACTCTGATTACATCAGAGAAGGCCAGGTACCCTACACCATAAGAGGGGGTTTGAAATTTTGACTTGTCTACTTAAAGATCACCAAAATCTGATAACAAGGTCAATTATGTCCCTGGGTGGGATTGAACCACCAACCTTTTGGTTAGTAGCCGGACACACTAACCGATTGCGCCACAGAGACACTTCACAAAAAGTACCTACTGACAAAGGCTAATAAGCATACATCTAGAACGTTCCCTAGAAAAACTTTAAAAAGTCAATAATCTGGAGAGTTTTTGTAAAATGTTTCTTCCATCAACCAACGAAGAAACACATTGGTACTTTCCCATGATGAGTGAGTGCTTCAGGATCTCTTGCACTTACATGTGCAGCAGAGTACTGCAATGGAAGCATGCTGGGCCCATAACCCAGAGGTAGGCAGATTGAAACTGTCCTTTGCTATATGCATTTTTTTTGTTAATTTAAGTAATCAAAACTGGGATTGATATTTTTGCTCTTTTATTTTTACTTGAAGTACAATAACTTTTACCATTTTAATTTGTTTAAATCCACTTAATTTTCTTTACCCTATTATTAAAAGGGTAATTGACAAAAACAAACTACATTGTCACCAGAAGAGCAATACAAAATGTACAAGTGATATATTAAAATCATCTTTCCAGCTTGAATTTCAATGATGCATTGGGGCAACGATTTTGTGAGAAACATCTTCACCCTTAAATAAAGATTTTCTTAAATCCTTACCTGTGTGCTAATTAGATATCACCTTGTTTTCACATTAAACAGACTTCCACATGAGAAAGCAGCAAGGATGCAGTGGCGTTAATGTTTCCTGGTGTCAACCCGTATTATTTCAGTAGACATTGAAATGAGGATGCATCTTGCTGCCTTTCCAATTAAGCAAATTTAATTTAGTAATAGGTGAAAAACCATCCCTACAAAGGTGTTAATCAGAGACTTGGCTTTGTGGACACTTTTCAGAGAACAAATTTGTTAGCATAAAAATAAAGCCAGAAAATGAAGAGCTGTTTAATCACTCAATTGGATTTTTTTGCCAGCATATTTCTTTTTCTCTGCAACCCACTGCTAAATTGTGCTTCCTAGCTGTTTTTATAAAATCACTGAATCAAATCTAACTCTTATTACATCAGAGAAGGCCAGGTACCCTACACCATAAGAGGGAGTTTGAAATTTTGACTTGTCTACTTAAAGATCACCAAAATCTGATAACAAGGTCAATTACGTCTCTGGGTGGGATTGAACCACCAACCTTTTGGTTAATAGCCATACACACTAACTGATTGCGCCACAGAGACACTTTGCAAAAGTACATACTGACAAAGGCTAATAAGCATTCATCTAAAACGTTTCCTAGAAAAACTTTAAAAATTCAATAATCTGGAGAGTTTATGTAAGATGTTTCTTCCATCAACCAACGAAGAAACACATTGGTACTTTCCCATGATGAGTGAGTGCTTCAGGATCTACTGCACTTACATGTGCAGCAGAGTACAGCAATGGAAGCATGCTGGGCACATAACCCAGAGGTAGGCAGATTGAAACTATCCTCTGCTATATGCATTTTTTTTTTGTTAATTAAAGTAATCCAAAACTGGGATTGATATTTTGGCTCTTTTATTTTTACTTACAGTACAATAACTTTTACCATTTTAATTTGTTTTAATAGTATATTGACAGTATTGTTTTCTTTCAAAAATCCACTTAATTTTCTTTACCCTATTATTAAAATGGTAATTGACAAAAACAAACTACATTGTCACCAGAAGAGCAATACAAAATGTACAAGTGATATATTAAAATCATCTTTCCAGCTTGAATTTCAATGATGCATTGGGGCAACGATTTTGTGAGAAACATTTTCACCCTTAAATAAAGATTTTCTTAATTCCTTACCTGTGTGCTAATTAGATATCACCTTGTTTTCACATTAAACAGACTTCCACATGAGAAAGCAGCAAGGATGCAGTGGCGTTAATGTTTCCTGGTGTCAACCTGTATTATTTCAGTAGACATTGAAATGAGGATGCATCTTGCTGCCTTTCCAATGAAGCAAGTTTAATTTAGTAATAGGTGAAAAACCATCCTTACAAAGGTGTTAATCAGAGACTTGGCTTTGTGGACACTATTCAGAGAACAAATTTGTTAGCATAAAAATAAAGCCAGAAAATGAAGAGCTGTTTAATCACTCAATTGGATTTTTTTGCCAGCATATTTCTTTTTCTCTGCAACCCACTGCTAAATTGTGCTTCCTAGCTGTTTTTATAAAATCACTGAATCAAATCTAACTCTGATTACATCAGAGAAGGCCAGGTACCCTACACCATAAGAGGGGGTTTGAAATTTTGACTTGTCTACTTAAAGATCACCAAAATCTGATAACAAGGTCAATTACGTCTCTGGGTGGGATTGAACCACCAACCTTTTGGTTAATAGCCATACACACTAACTGATTGCGCCACAGAGACACTTTGCAAAAGTACATACTGACAAAGGCTAATAAGCATTCATCTAAAACGTTTCCTAGAAAAACTTTAAAAATTCAATAATCTGGAGAGTTTATGTAAGATGTTTCTTCCATCAACCAACGAAGAAACACATTGGTACTTTCCCATGATGAGTGAGTGCTTCAGGATCTACTGCACTTACATGTGCAGCAGAGTACAGCAATGGAAGCATGCTGGGCACATAACCCAGAGGTAGGCAGATTGAAACTATCCTCTGCTATATGCATTTTTTTTGTTAATTAAAGTAATCCAAAACTGGGATTGATATGTTGGCTCTTTTATTTTTACTTACAGTACAATAACTTTTACCATTTTAATTTGTTTTAATAGTATATTGACAGTATTGTTTTCTTTCAAAAATCCACTTAATTTTCTTTACCCTATTATTAAAATGGTAATTGACAAAAACAAACTACATTGTCACCAGAAGAGCAATACAAAATGTACAAGTGATATATTAAAATCATCTTTCCAGCTTGAATTTCAATGATGCATTGGGGCAACGATTTTGTGAGAAACATTTTCACCCTTAAATAAAGAGTTTCTTAATTCCTTACCTGTGTGCTAATTAGATATCACCTTGTTTTCACATTAAACAGACTTCCACATGAGAAAGCAGCAAGGATGCAGTGGCGTTAATGTTTCCTGGTGTCAACCTGTATTATTTCAGTAGACATTGAAATGAGGATGCATCTTGCTGCCTTTCCAATGAAGCAAGTTTAATTTAGTAATAGGTTAAAAACCATCCTTACAAAGGTGTTAATCAGAGACTTGGCTTTGTGGACACTTTTCAGAGAACAAATTTGTTAGCATAAAAATAAAGCTAGAAAATTAAGAGCTGTTTAATCACTCAATTGGATTTTTTTTGCCAGCATATTTCTTTTTCTCTGCAACCCACTGCTAAATTGTGCTTCCTAGCTGTTTTTATAAAATCACTGAATCAAATCTAACTCTGATTACATCAGAGAAGGCCAGGTACCCTACACCAGAACAGGGGGTTTGAAATTTTGACTTGTCTACTTAAAGATCACCAAAATCTGATAACAAGGTCAATTACGTCCCTGGGTGTGATTGAACCACCAACCTTTTGGTTAATAGCCATGCACACTAACTGATTGCGCCACAGAGACACTTTGCGAAAGTCCATACTGACAAAGGCTAATAAGCATTCATCTAAAACGTTTCCTAGAAAAACTTTAAAAAGTCAATAATCTGGAGAGTTTTTGTAAGATGTTTCTTCCATCAACCAACGAAGAAACACATTGGTACTTTCCCATGATGAGTGAGTGCTTCAGGATCTCTTGCACTTACATGTGCAGCAGAGTACAGCAATGGAAGCATGCTGGGCCCATAACCCAGCGGTAGGCAGATTGAAACTATCCTCTGCTATATGCATTTTTTTTTGTTAATTAAAGTAATCCAAAACTGGGATTGATATTTTGGCTCTTTTATTTTTACTTAAAGTACAATAACTTTTACCATTTTAATTTGTTTTAATAGTATATTGACAGTATTGTTTTTTTTCAAAAATCCACTTAATTTTCTTTACCCTATTATTAAAATGGTAATTGACAAAAACAAACTACATTGTCACCAGAAGAGCAATACAAAATGTACAAGTGATATATTAAAATCATCTTTCCAGCTTGAATTTCAATGATGCATTGGGGCAACGATTTTGTGAGAAACATCTTCACCCTTAAATAAAGATTTTCTTAACTCCTTACCTGTGTGCTAATTAGATATCACCTTGTTTTCACATTAAACAGACTTCCACATGAGAAAGCAGCAAGGATACAGTGGCGTTAATGTTTCCTGGTGTCAACCTGTATTATTTCAGTAGACATTGAAATGAGGATGCATCTTGCTGCCTTTCCAATGAAGCAAGTTTAATTTAGTAATAGGTGAAAAATCATCCCTACAAAGGTGTTAATCAGAGACTTGGCTTTGTGGACACTTTTCAAAGAACAAATTTGTTAGCATAAAAATAAAGCCAGAAAATGAAGAGCTGTTTAATCACTCAATTGGATTTTTTTTGCCAGCATATTTCTTTTTCTCTGCAACCCACAGCTAAATTGTGCTTCCTAGCTGTTTTTATTAAATCACTGAATCAAATCTAACTCTGATTACATCAGAGAAGGCCAGGTACCCTACACCATAACAGGGGGTTTGAAATTTTGACTTGTCTACTTAAAGATCACCAAAATCTGATAACAAGGTCAATTACGTCCCTGGTTGGGATTGAACCACTAACCTTTTGGTTAGTAGTCGGACACACTAACCGATTGCGCCACAGAGACACTTTGCAAAAAGTACATACTGACAAAGTCTAATAAGCATACATCTAGAACGTTTCCTAGAAAAACTTTAAAAAGTCAATAATCTGGAGAGTTTTTGTAAGATGTTTCTTCCATCATCCAATGAAGAAACACATTGGTACTTTCCCATGATGAGTGAGTGCTTCAGGATCTCTTGCACTTACATGTGCAGCAGAGTACTGCAATGGAAGCATGCTGGGCCCATAACCCAGAGGTAGGCAGATTGAAACTATCCTTTGCTATATGCATTTTTTTTGTTAATTTAAGTAATCAAAACTGGGATTGATATTTTTGCTCTTTTATTTTTACTTAAAGTACAATAACTTTTACCATTTTAATTTGTTTTAATAGTATATTGACAGTATTGTTTTCTTTAAAAAATCCACTTAATTTTCTTTACCCTATTATTAAAAGGGTAATTGACAAAAACAAACTACATTGTCACCAGAAGAGCAATACAAAATGTACAAGTGATATATTAAAATCATCTTTCCAGCTTGAATTTCAATGATGCATTGGGGCAACGATTTTGTGAGAAACATCTTCACCCTTAAATAAAGATTTTCTTAATTCCTTACCTGTGTGCTAATTAGATATCACCTTGTTTTCACATTAAACAGACTTCTACATGAGAAAGCAGCAAGGATGCAGTGGCGTTAATGTTTCCTGGTGTCAACCTGTATTATTTCAGTAGACATTGAAATGAGGATGCATCTTGCTGCCTTTCCAATGAAGCAAGTTTAATTTAGTAATAGGTGAAAAACCATCCCTACAAAGGTGTTAATCAGAGACTTGGCTTTGTGGACACTTTTCAGAGAACAAATTTGTTAGCATAAAAATAAAGCCAGAAAATGAAGAGCTGTTTAATCACTCAATTGGATTTTTTTTGCCAGCATATTTCTTTTTCTCTGCAACCCACTGCTAAATTGTGCTTCCTAGCTGTTTTTATTAAATCACTGAATCAAATCTAACTCTGATTACATCAGAAAAGGCCAGGTACCCTACACCATAACAGGGGGTTTGAAATTTTGACTTGTCTACTTAAAGATCACCAAAATCTGATAACAAGGTCAATTACATCCCTGGGTGGGATTGAACCACCAACCTTTTGGTTAGTAGCCGGACACACTAACCGATTGCGCCACAGAGACACTTCGCGAAAAATACATACTGACAAAGGCTAATAAGCATACATCTAAAACTTTTCCTAGAAAAACTTTAAAAAGTCAATAATCTGGAGAGTTTTTTTAAGATGTTTCTTCCATCAACCAACGAAGAAACACATTGGTACTTTCCCATGATGAGTGAGTGCTTTAGGATCTCTTGCACTTACATGTGCAGCAGAGTACTGCAATGGAAGCATGCTGGGCCCATTACCCAGAGGTAGGCAGATTGAAACTATCCTCTGCTATATGCATTTTTTTTGTTAATTAAAGTAATCCAAAACTGGGATTGATATGTTAGCTCTTTTATGTTTTCTTAAAGTACAATAACTTTTACCATTTTAATTTGTTTATATAGTATATTGACAGTATTGTTTTCTTTCAAAAATCTACTTAATTTTTTTTACCCTATTATTAAAATGGTAATTGACAAAAACAAACTACATTTGTTTGGGAGAAAAATGCAAAGGTACAAGACAGCTTTTCCTTGCCAATATCTCTCTTTTGCAAAGAGCTACGCATTGGAAAATTCAGAGCTATACCGTGTAGATGAAGCACTAACAGGAGGCTTTAAAATTTTCATTCTAGTGTCCTTCGTTTGGGAGAAAAATCCAATGGTACAAGACAGCTTTTCCTTGCCAATATCTCTCTTTTGCAAAGAGCTGCGCATTGGAAAATTCAGGGCTATGCCGTGTAGATGATGGCCTAACAGGAGGCTTTAAAATTTTCTTTCTAGTGTCCTTCGTTTGGGAGAAAAATGCAAAGGTACAAGACAGCTTTTCCTTGCCAATATCTCTCTTTTGCAAAGAGCTGCGCATTGGAAAATTCAGGGCTATGCCGTGTAGATGATGGCCTAACAGGAGGCTTTAAAATTCCAAACGAAGGACACTAGAAAGAAAATTTTAAAGCCTCCTGTTAGGCCATCATCTACACGGCATAGCCCTGAATTTTCCAATGCGCAGCTCTTTGCGATTACAATCCAACCTGAATCAGGCTCTATTACCTATCACAATGCACTGCAGGTAGTACAAAATGGGGTTAATATAGGAGAAAAACCCCCAGAGCTGTGCTCCTTAACTGTCCCTGGTGGCTAGTGGAGCGGCTGCCCAGTAATCAGTGTCCACGCCAGTGCGCACACGGCCCGCCCCCTACAGCCACGCTGGATCTCGGTATAGTGTGGGCACAGAAGCCCCTTACCTCCCTTTCATCAGCGGCCTCGTGATCCCGGAGGGCGGTGTGTGTGTGACTGACCTTAGGAAGAAACCGGAGCCTCCGCTGCAGTGACCCAGCAACCAGGGCACGGGAGTATACTGCGCCGCTGGGAGTGATTGAGCTGCAGTAAAGATGTCTATTAGACCTAGCCTGCTGCAGCCCTTGTAGATTCTTATAAAAAAAGTTCTTCTTTTCTTGTCAAAATTAATAGCTAAGAATAGGCTGCCTGAGGCAGCCCCCTGTTAAGTGGCCTGCTACTGAAGGCACCAACTACAAACTGAGCTCCCTGTTCATGGAAGCGAGGTTATAGAGCAGGGGGCGCTGAGCATCTTGGGAACAGTCAAAAGCTTTGAGCCTGTTGGTGCCTCAGATCAAGATCCTACTCTACACCCCAATGTGAATCCTTGTGGAGTCCAGTGTACCCCACAGAAGAAATGAATGTGTCACACCCATTGGCAGCAACATTAGAATAGCTGCTGATGGGCACAATTGAGAAAGGAAGGGGGGAAAACATTTGAATCCAGCACATATATGTAATTTGAATATGTAATTTGTACCTTCCTACTTTAAAATGTAATGGATGAACCTCACCCTGTGAGAACTATCTTTATGATCAGGAGATCTCATATGCAAGATAAGTATGTGTTGGCAGAGGCGCTCACTGGGCAGAGATGCTGATCGCATCTCTGGCATGTGCCGGTGCACTGCGGCACCAGCACACACACACACTTCAGACCTGATCTCCTGTTGTGTGAATATGCACAGCAGAGATCAGGTCTGAATTAGGCCCTATATACAGCTGTCAGTAAGGCAGGGATCTGCTGCTGCCAGTGAGGCAGGGATCTGCTGCTGCCAGTGAGGCAGGGATCTGCTGCTGCCAGTGAGGCAGGGATGTGCTGCTGTCAGTGAAGCAGTGATCTGCTGCTGTCAGTGAGGCAGTGATCTGCTGCTGTCAGTAAGGCAGGGATGTGCTGCTATAAGTGAGGCAGGGATGTGCTGCTGTCAGTGAAGCAGGGATGTGCTGCTGTCAGCAAGGCAGTGATCTGCTGCCCACTATCTCCCTATCACCCCTGCCTGAGTCACACACTTTCCCTGTCACCCCTGCCCCAGTTACCCACTATCTCCCAGTCACCGCTGCCTCAGTTAACCACTATACCTGCGACCCCTGCCTCAGTCACCCACTATACCAGTCACCCCTGCTTTAGTCACCCACTATCTCTGTCACCCCGGCCTCAGTCACCCACTATCTCCCACTCATACATGCTTCAGTCACCCACTATCTCCCAGTCATCCCTGCCTCAGTCACCTACTGACACCAGTGCAGACATTTCTGCTGCGGCCTCTCCACTCTCCAGCGTGAACGTCCTGACGACTGAGGAAATCCGCTTCCCAGTTGAGGACTCCGGGAATGAACACTGCCGATATTGCTGGCAGATGACGTTCTACCCAACTGAGGATTTTTGATACTTCCAGCTTTGCTATGCAATTTCGAGTGCCGCCTTGATGATTTGTGTACACTACCGTGGTGGCGTTGTCCGATTGTACTTGAACAGGCCTGTTCTGTACTAGAGGCAGGGCCAGTGTCAATGAATTGAACACTGCCTGCAATTCCAGAATGTTTATCGGGAGGAGAGATTCCTCCCTGGTCCACCGATGGTGAAGGGTCGTCATCACGGCCATGACCTTGGTGAATTTCCGAGGTGCCGTGGCCAAACCAGAAGGCAGGACCTGAAATCCAAAAACTAACCAGGCACAACACTGCTTAGCTTCCAACATCAGATGAGATTGGACATATCCAGTGTGATGCGGCTGTAGATGATTTTTGCTGTTTCTAACTTCTACTTCTAACTACTGGTACATCAATGAATAAGTTTCAAAATAGAATGCATCAAGAGAACGGTGTTGGTAGTATAAAACTACCTACAGCACCTGGTATTCCCAGGTGGTCTCACATCCAAGAACATACCAGGCCTAAAATCAGGTGATATTGGGCATATACAGTGTGGTGTGGCTGTAGATGAGCTTAGTGGTTTCTGTTAGAGTTCTTCTACTTCTAACTACTCGTACATAAATGAGTAAGCGGACGATTTATTAAACCCGGTGAAATGATAATTTGCATGGTGATAAAGTACCAGCCAATCAGCTCCTAATTGCCATGTCACAGGCTGGGTTTGAAAAATGACAGTTAGGAGCTGACTGGCTGGTACTTTATCACCTTGCACTTTATCAGTTCACCAGGCTTAATAGATCTGCCCCAATGTTTCAAAATGGAATGCATCAAGAGAACGGTGTTAGTATTGTAAAAATACACACAGCTCCTGGTATTTCCTGGTGGTCTCCCATCCAAGTACTAAAACCAGGACCAACACTGCTCAGCTTCCATGATCAGGAGAGATTGGGCAAATCCAGTGTGCTGTGGCTGTAGATGAGCTGGTGGTTTTTATTACAGCTCTTCTACTTCTAACTTCTGGTACATAAAAGAATACATGTAAAAATTAAATGTACCAAGAAAATGGTGTTGGTAGTTTAAAAACACCTAAAGAATCTGATACTACCAAGCAGTCTCCCATCCATGTATTAACAAAGTCCAATACTGCTTTGCTTCAAAAATCAAATGAGATTGGGCATATCCAGTGTGGTGTGGCTTTAGATAAGCTTTGTGGTTTCTGTTAGAGCTCTTCTACTTCTAACTACTGGTACATTAATGAATATGTATAAGGTTGTAGTTTATCCAATATGCCTTTACTACCTTACCTTTCAACCCCCCCTCCCCTCTTCTCCTTATAGCTTCCTTAGTTCTCTCCTCCTCATGTGTGCGTTATTTGTTTTCTCATACGTCCTAGATGATGCTGGGGTCACATTAAGAACCTTGGGGTATAGACTGGATCCGCAGGAGACATGGGCACTTTAAGACTTTCAAAGGGTGTGAACTGTCTCCTCCCTCTATGCCCCTCCTCCAGACTCCAGTTTTAGTATTGTGCGCAGTGATACTGGATGCACTACAGGGGAGCTCTACTGAGTTTCTCTGAAAAGACTTGTTAGTTTTTTTTATTTTCAGGGAGGCTGCTGGCAACAGTCTCCCTGCTTCGTGGGACTTAGGGGAGAGAAGTATGACCAACTTCTAGTGAGTTCAATAGCTCTGCTTCAGGCTGACAGGACACCATTAGCTCCTGAGGGTGCTGATCGCTGGGTACGCCTAGATGCACACTCCCGCAGCCTGCCGTCACCCCCTTACAGAGCCAGAAGACAGGTGAGTAGCAGAAGAACAGAAGACTTCTTCTCCAGTGATTGCATTCTGAGGTACCGAGCAGCGAGCGGAACGCTGCGCGCCATGCTCCCACACAAACACAGGCACTGCAGGGTGCAGGGCACAGGGGGGGGGGCACCCTGGGCAGCATAAATTCCTCACAAAAGGCTGGAAAAAGTGGACATTAGTGCCTGGGCACTGTCCTTACCCCGCTAGCGTAATTAATTCTTTCTGAGCAGGACAGATACGCGCCATTACAGTAGCGGGGCTTCTTCCTCACCTCACCAGAACATCTTTAGAGCATTACAAGTCTATCACTATAGAGTTTATTATTTCCCAGACTGTGTACTTTTGGCGCTGGATTGTGAGCTGAAAAATCCTCTGTGTCCCTCTGACAGATTTACTGACGGTCTGTCCCCCATAAGCCGATGTGTCTGTGGGTACTTGGTACATGTGTGTCAACATGTCGATGGCTGAATGTTTTTCCCAAGAGGAAACTATATTAGGAATGCAGACATATGATGGTGGCCCTGTTGGCACCACCAATAACTGACTGGGTAAAAGTTTCAGTAATATCAGAGTAAGGTTGGATAAATCTGTGTCCCAGACACAGACGTAGAGAATAGATGTGATGTTCTTGGCTATGTTTCTTTTCCCTCAGGCCCCGCGGGGTCGCAAAAATGTTATTTTGCCCAGTTACTACACACTGATACTGACACGGATACTGATTCCTATGTCGACCATAATGTTTCCTGATTAGATCCAATATTGGCAAGGAGCATTCAGTACATGATTGTGGATATTAAGGACATATTAAAATCACTGAAGACCCTGCTGTTCCTGAGAAAGGGGTCTATATGTATGTATATATAGATATAAAATGAAAGCTGATGTAACGTTCCTCCATCTCTGTTTGAGAAAGTCTGGGCCAGCTCGACAAGATGGTTTCAAATCCCCAAAAGGATTCTGGTTGTTTATTCATTTCCCGCCGCGGACAGAATAAAGTGGGAGTCACCCCCTGTTCTGCACGGGGCCCTGTCACAAATCCAGCGGATCGTATGCAGGAAGCTACATTATTTCTAGTTATGTAACCAAGGGTACATTACTTAGACCTGCCATTACATGTGCATGGGTGAGTAGTAGTATTCAAGAATTGGTCGAATACCTTGTCATCCGATATAGATACCTTGGAGAGATGGGATACTCCTTACGTTGTATCATATCAAGGACACTGCAGCATACTTACGTGAGACTGCAAGGGATATAGGACTCTTGAGTTCACGGGCCAATTTCATGGCAGTCTCGGATAGGAGGGCATTGTGGATTCACCAAGAGAATGCTGATGCTGACTCCAAGAAGAAAGGGAGTCCCTTCCCTATGAAGGTGAAGCGTTGTTTGGTGACTGCCTAGTTAATTTGATCTCGGCAGCTCCCGCAGGTAAGTCAACCTTCTTGCCCTATGTTCCCTCCCAACGGATGAAGACGCATCATTATCTGATGCAGTCATTTCGGCCCAATAGATATGCAAGAAGTTAAGATTCCCCTTTCTTTGCAGGTAGAGGAAGGAGAAGAGGGAAGAGGTCTGCATCCTCTTCAAGATCGCAGGAGCAGAGATCATCCTCTGCTTCTGCCAAATCCACCGCATGACGCTGGGGCTCTCTTGCAGGAGCCCGCACCAGTGGGGGCACGTCTAAAACTCTTCAGTCAGTTCTGGATTCATTCGGACATGGACTCGTGTGTTTTACAAATAGTGTCCCAAGGGTACAAACTGGGGTTTCAAGACGTTCCCCCTCACCGATTGTTCAAATCGGCTTTAGTCAGCAGGGAGAAGGTTTTTATTCAAGCCTCTTCGTGGTCCCTAAGCCGGACAGCTCAGTCAGACCAATCTGAAATCTGAAATCCCTCAATTTCTACCTAAGGAAATTAAATTTCAAGATGGAATCTCTCAGTGCAGTGATCTCCAGTCCGGAGGAAGGAGATTTCATGGTTTTGGTAGACATAAAGGATGCCTACTTACATGTTCCCATTTAGCCTCTGCATCAAGCTACCTGAGGTTTGCAATTCAGTATTGCCATTACCAATTTCAGACATTGCCGTTTGGTCTGTCCACGGCTCTGAGGATTTTCACCAGGGTGATCGCAAGCAAGGAGTAACAATTATCCCGTACTTGGATGATCTTTTGATAAAGGCGAAATCCAGGGACCAGTTAGTGCAAAACATTGCACTCTCCCTGACAGTTCTTCAACAACATAGTTGGCTCCTAAACTTGCCAAAATCGCAGTTGGTCCCAATGACGCGGTTGTTGTTTTTGGGAGTGATACTGGACACAGAAGAGGTTTTCTTCCAGTGGAAAGGCTCTGGAGATCCAGAGTCTGGTCAAACAAATTCTGAAACCAGCAAGAGTGTTAATCCATCAATGCATTTGGTTGCTGGGTAAGATGGTTGCGGCCTACGAGCCCATTCAGTTTGGCTGGTTCCATGCCAGAGTGTTCCAGTGGGACCTGTTGGACAAGTGGTCCGGATCCCACCTACACACGCACCGGAGGATAATCCTGTCTTCCAAGACCAGAATCTCACTCCATTGGTGGCTGCACAGTTCTCACCTCCTAGAGGGGCGAAGGTTCGGGATCCAGGACTGGATCCTAGGGACCATGGATGCAACCCTCCGAGGCTGGGGAGCAGTCACACAGGGGGAAAACGTCCAAGGAAGATGGTCAAGTCGGGAAAGTTGTCTCCACATAAATGTTCTGGAGTTAAGGGCCATTTAATAACTGCAGACACAGTACGCACTGGGACGGGTGCCCAGCATCCTCTACGGAATAAGAGAACATTAGAATAGCTGCTGATGGGCACAATTGAGAAAGGAAGGGGGGAAAACATTTGAATCCAGCACATATATGTAATTTGAATATGTAATTTGTACCTTCCTACTTTAAAATGTAATGGATGAACCTCACCCTGTGAGAACTATCTTTATGATCAAGAGATCTCATATGCAAGATAAGTATGTGTTGGCAGAGGCGCTCACTGGGCAGAGATGCTGATCGCATCTCTGGCATGTGCCGGTGCACTGCGGCACCAGCACACACACACACTTCAGACCTGATCTCCTGTTGTGTGAATATGCACAGCAGAGATCAGGTCTGAATTAGGCCCTATATACAGCTGTCAGTAAGGCAGGGATCTGCTGCTGCCAGTGAGGCAGGGATCTGCTGCTGCCAGTGAGGCAGGGATCTGCTGCTGCCAGTGAGGCAGGGATGTGCTGCTGTCAGTGAAGCAGTGATCTGCTGCTGTCAGTGAGGCAGTGATCTGCTGCTGTCAGTAAGGCAGGGATGTGCTGCTATAAGTGAGGCAGGGATGTGCTGCTGTCAGTGAAGCAGGGATGTGCTGCTGTCAGCAAGGCAGTGATCTGCTGCCCACTATCTCCCTATCACCCCTGCCTGAGTCACACACTTTCCCTGTCACCCCTGCCCCAGTTACCCACTATCTCCCAGTCACCGCTGCCTCAGTTAACCACTATACCTGCGACCCCTGCCTCAGTCACCCACTATACCAGTCACCCCTGCTTTAGTCACCCACTATCTCTGTCACCCCGGCCTCAGTCACCCACTATCTCCCACTCATACATGCTTCAGTCACCCACTATCTCCCAGTCATCCCTGCCTCAGTCACCTACTGACACCAGTGCAGACATTTCTGCTGCGGCCTCTCCACTCTCCAGCGTGAACGTCCTGACGACTGAGGAAATCCGCTTCCCAGTTGAGGACTCCGGGAATGAACACTGCCGATATTGCTGGCAGATGACGTTCTACCCAACTGAGGATTTTTGATACTTCCAGCTTTGCTATGCAATTTCGAGTGCCGCCTTGATGATTTGTGTACACTACCGTGGTGGCGTTGTCCGATTGTACTTGAACAGGCCTGTTCTGTACTAGAGGCAGGGCCAGTGTCAATGAATTGAACACTGCCTGCAATTCCAGAATGTTTATCGGGAGGAGAGATTCCTCCCTGGTCCACCGATGGTGAAGGGTCGTCATCACGGCCATGACCTTGGTGAATTTCCGAGGTGCCGTGGCCAAACCAGAAGGCAGGACCTGAAATCCAAAAACTAACCAGGCACAACACTGCTTAGCTTCCAACATCAGATGAGATTGGACATATCCAGTGTGATGCGGCTGTAGATGATTTTTGCTGTTTCTAACTTCTACTTCTAACTACTGGTACATCAATGAATAAGTTTCAAAATAGAATGCATCAAGAGAACGGTGTTGGTAGTATAAAACTACCTACAGCACCTGGTATTCCCAGGTGGTCTCACATCCAAGAACATACCAGGCCTAAAATCAGGTGATATTGGGCATATACAGTGTGGTGTGGCTGTAGATGAGCTTAGTGGTTTCTGTTAGAGTTCTTCTACTTCTAACTACTCGTACATAAATGAGTAAGCGGACGATTTATTAAACCTGGTGAAATGATAATTTGCATGGTGATAAAGTACCAGCCAATCAGCTCCTAATTGCCATGTCACAGGCTGGGTTTGAAAAATGACAGTTAGGAGCTGACTGGCTGGTACTTTATCACCTTGCACTTTATCAGTTCACCAGGCTTAATAGATCTGCCCCAATGTTTCAAAATGGAATGCATCAAGAGAACGGTGTTAGTATTGTAAAAATACACACAGCTCCTGGTATTTCCTGGTGGTCTCCCATCCAAGTACTAAAACCAGGACCAACACTGCTCAGCTTCCATGATCAGGAGAGATTGGGCAAATCCAGTGTGCTGTGGCTGTAGATGAGCTGGTGGTTTTTATTACAGCTCTTCTACTTCTAACTTCTGGTACATAAAAGAATACATGTAAAAATTAAATGTACCAAGAAAATGGTGTTGGTAGTTTAAAAACACCTAAAGAATCTGATACTACCAAGCAGTCTCCCATCCATGTATTAACAAAGTCCAATACTGCTTTGCTTCAAAAATCAAATGAGATTGGGCATATCCAGTGTGGTGTGGCTTTAGATAAGCTTTGTGGTTTCTGTTAGAGCTCTTCTACTTCTAACTACTGGTACATTAATGAATATGTATAAGGTTGTAGTTTATCCAATATGCCTTTACTACCTTACCTTTCAACCCCCCCTCCCCTCTTCTCCTTATAGCTTCCTTAGTTCTCTCCTCCTCATGTGTGCGTTATTTGTTTTCTCATACGTCCTAGATGATGCTGGGGTCACATTAAGAACCTTGGGGTATAGACTGGATCCGCAGGAGACATGGGCACTTTAAGACTTTCAAAGGGTGTGAACTGTCTCCTCCCTCTATGCCCCTCCTCCAGACTCCAGTTTTAGTATTGTGCGCAGTGATACTGGATGCACTACAGGGGAGCTCTACTGAGTTTCTCTGAAAAGACTTGTTAGTTTTTTTTATTTTCAGGGAGGCTGCTGGCAACAGTCTCCCTGCTTCGTGGGACTTAGGGGAGAGAAGTATGACCAACTTCTAGTGAGTTCAATAGCTCTGCTTCAGGCTGACAGGACACCATTAGCTCCTGAGGGTGCTGATCGCTGGGTACGCCTAGATGCACACTCCCGCAGCCTGCCGTCACCCCCTTACAGAGCCAGAAGACAGGTGAGTAGCAGAAGAACAGAAGACTTCTTCTCCAGTGATGGCATTCTGAGGTACCGAGCAGCGAGCGGAACGCTGCGCGCCATGCTCCCACACAAACACAGGCACTGCAGGGTGCAGGGCACAGGGGGGGGGCACCCTGGGCAGCATAAATTCCTCACAAAAGGCTGGAAAAAGTGGACATTAGTGCCTGGGCACTGTCCTTACCCCGCTAGCGTAATTAATTATTTCTGAGCAGGACAGATACGCGCCATTACAGTAGCGGGGCTTCTTCCTCACCTCACCAGAACATCTTTAGAGCATTACAAGTCTATCACTATAGAGTTTATTATTTCCCAGACTGTGTACTTTTGGCGCTGGATTGTGAGCTGAAAAATCCTCTGTGTCCCTCTGACAGATTTACTGACGGTCTGTCCCCCATAAGCCGATGTGTCTGTGGGTACTTGGTACATGTGTGTCAACATGTCGATGGCTGAATGTTTTTCCCAAGAGGAAACTATATTAGGAATGCAGACATATGATGGTGGCCCTGTTGGCACCACCAATAACTGACTGGGTAAAAGTTTCAGTAATATCAGAGTAAGGTTGGATAAATCTGTGTCCCAGACACAGACGTAGAGAATAGATGTGATGTTCTTGGCTATGTTTCTTTTCCCTCAGGCCCCGCGGGGTCGCAAAAATGTTATTTTGCCCAGTTACTACACACTGATACTGACACGGATACTGATTCCTATGTCGACCATAATGTTTCCTGATTAGATCCAATATTGGCAAGGAGCATTCAGTACATGATTGTGGATATTAAGGACATATTAAAATCACTGAAGACCCTGCTGTTCCTGAGAAAGGGGTCTATATGTATGTATATATAGATATATAATGAAAGCTGATGTAACGTTCCTCCATCTCTGTTTGAGAAAGTCTGGGCCAGCTCGACAAGATGGTTTCAAATCCCCAAAAGGATTCTGGTTGTTTATTAATTTCCCGCCGCGGACAGAATAAAGTGGGAGTCACCCCCTGTTCTGCACGGGGCCCTGTCACAAATCCAGTGGATCGTATGCAGGAAGCTACATTATTTCTAGTTATGTAACCAAGGGTACATTACTTAGACCTGCCATTACATGTGCATGGGTGAGTAGTAGTATTCAAGAATTGGTCGAATACCTTGTCATCCGATATAGATACCTTGGAGAGATGGGATACTCCTTACGTTGTATCATATCAAGGACACTGCAGCATACTTACGTGAGACTGCAAGGGATATAGGACTCTTGAGTTCACGGGCCAATTTCATGGCAGTCTCGGATAGGAGGGCATTGTGGATTCACCAAGAGAATGCTGATGCTGACTCCAAGAAGAAAGGGAGTCCCTTCCCTATGAAGGTGAAGCGTTGTTTGGTGACTGCCTAGTTAATTTGATCTCGGCAGCTCCCGCAGGTAAGTCAACCTTCTTGCCCTATGTTCCCTCCCAACGGATGAAGACGCATCATTATCTGATGCAGTCATTTCGGCCCAATAGATATGCAAGAAGTTAAGATTCCCCTTTCTTTGCAGGTAGAGGAAGGAGAAGAGGGAAGAGGTCTGCATCCTCTTCAAGATCGCAGGAGCAGAGATCATCCTCTGCTTCTGCCAAATCCACCGCATGACGCTGGGGCTCTCTTGCAGGAGCCCGCACCAGTGGGGGCACGTCTAAAACTCTTCAGTCAGTTCTGGATTCATTCGGACATGGACTCGTGTGTTTTACAAATAGTGTCCCAAGGGTACAAACTGGGGTTTCAAGACGTTCCCCCTCACCGATTGTTCAAATCGGCTTTAGTCAGCAGGGAGAAGGTTTTTATTCAAGCCTCTTCGTGGTCCCTAAGCCGGACAGCTCAGTCAGACCAATCTGAAATCTGAAATCCCTCAATTTCTACCTAAGGAAATTAAATTTCAAGATGGAATCTCTCAGTGCAGTGATCTCCAGTCCGGAGGAAGGAGATTTCATGGTTTTGGTAGACATAAAGGATGCCTACTTACATGTTCCCATTTAGCCTCTGCATCAAGCTACCTGAGGTTTGCAATTCAGTATTGCCATTACCAATTTCAGACATTGCCGTTTGGTCTGTCCACGGCTCTGAGGATTTTCACCAGGGTGATCGCAAGCAAGGAGTAACAATTATCCCGTACTTGGATGATCTTTTGATAAAGGCGAAATCCAGGGACCAGTTAGTGCAAAACATTGCACTCTCCCTGACAGTTCTTCAACAACATAGTTGGCTCCTAAACTTGCCAAAATCGCAGTTGGTCCCAATGACGCGGTTGTTGTTTTTGGGAGTGATACTGGACACAGAAGAGGTTTTCTTCCAGTGGAAAGGCTCTGGAGATCCAGAGTCTGGTCAAACAAATTCTGAAACCAGCAAGAGTGTTAATCCATCAATGCATTTGGTTGCTGGATAAGATGGTTGCGGCCTACGAGCCCATTCAGTTTGGCTGGTTCCATGCCAGAGTGTTCCAGTGGGACCTGTTGGACAGGTGGTCCGGATCCCACCTACACACGCACCGGAGGATAATCCTGTCTTCCAAGACCAGAATCTCACTCCATTGGTGGCTGCACAGTTCTGACCTCCTAGAGGGGCGAAGGTTCGGGATCCAGGACTGGATCCTAGGGACCATGGATGCAACCCTCCGAGGCTGGGGAGCAGTCACACAGGGGGAAAACGTCCAAGGAAGATGGTCAAGTCGGGAAAGTTGTCTCCACATAAATGTTCTGGAGTTAAGGGCCATTTAATAACTGCAGACACAGTACGCACTGGGACGGGTGCCCAGCATCCTCTACGGAATAAGAGAAAAGGATTTACCTGTAGGTATTAAAATCCTATTTTCTCTAACGTCCTAGAGGATGCTGGGGACTCCGTAAGGACCATGGGGATAGACGGCTCCGCAGGAGACATGGGCACTTTAAGAAAGACTTTAGTTCTGGGTGTGCACTGGCTCCTCCCTCTATGCCCCTCCTCCATACCTCAGTTTGATACTGTGCCCAGTGGAGACTGGGTGCTTTTCAGGAGCTCTCCTGAGCTTTCTGACAGAAAGTATTTTGTTAGGTTTCTTAATTTTCAGGGAGCACTGCTGGCAACAGACTCCCTGCATCGAGGGACTGAGGGGAGAGAAGCAGCCCTACTCTCCGAGTTGCAAGGTCCTGCTTCTTAAGCTACTGGACACCATTAGCTCCAAAGGGATTAGCTCCAAAGGGATTGGTACGCAGGATCTCACCCTCGCCGTCCGTCCCAGAGCCGCGCCGCCGTCCCCCTCGCAGAGCCGGAAGATAGAAGCCAGGTGAGTATGAGAAGAAAAGAAGACTTCAGAGGCGGCAGAGGACTTCATGATCTTCATTGAGGTAACGCACAGCACTGCAGCTGTGCGCCATTGCTCCCATACACCTCACATACTCCGGTCACTGTAAGGGTGCAGGGCGCAGGGGGGGCGCCCTGGGCTGCAATATAAACCTCTTTTTGGCAGAAATATAACATATATACAGCTGGGCACAGTATATATGTATGAGCCCCCGCCAATTGTACAGTTTAAGCAGGACAGAAGCCCGCCGCCGAGGGGGCGGGGCTTCTCCCTCAGCACTCACCAACGCCATTTTTTCTCCACAGCACCGCTGAGAGGAAGCTCCCCGGACTCTCCCCTGCTTATACCACGGTAGACAAGAGGGTTGAAAAGAGAGGGGGGGGGGCACATAATTTGGCGCAAATTACTTACAGCAGCGCTACTGTGCAAACATTAAGTTACTGTGCTATTCCTGGGTTATATAGCGCTGGGGTATGTGCTGGCATACTCTCTCTCTCTGTCTCTCCAAAGGGCAGAGCCGGCCATAGGCATAGGCAAACTAGGCAATTGCCTAGGGCATTTGATATGCCTAGGGGCATCAGCAACTTCTGCTGATTAAAATGATATGCGGCATGCCTATATTCTGTGTGTAGCATTTCATATGCAGATACAGCCACAGTCTCACACAGTATATAGGCGTGCTGCATATCATTTTAATCGGCAGAAGCTGCGTGTGCATCCTAACAACATAGCAATGCAAATAAGATGCATTTTAATAAAAAAAAGGTGCCCCAACGTTAGCATTGAGGCAAGATTTATGAGGACACATCTGTATCCAAGCAGAGGCAGAGGTCACAGTGTTAGTGGCAGTGTGAGTGCTGTGTGCATGTGAGTGGGTTGATTGTGCAGTAGTGTTCGGAATATGAGTAAGGAGCATTATGTGTGTCATGTAAAAATGCATTAATAATGTGCAACATATGGGTAAGGGGCACTATGTGTGTCATTATGTGTATAAGGGCATTAATAATGTGCGGCATATGTGTAAGGGACATTGGTGGTCATTTCGAGTTGTTCGCTCGGTAATTTTCTTCGCATCGCAGCGATTTTCCGCTAATTGCGCATGCGCAAGGGTGGTCATTCCGAGTTGTTCGCTCGGTAATTTTCTTCGCATCGCAGCGATTTTCCGCTAATTGCGCATGCGCAATGTTCGCTCTGCGACTGCGCAAAGTAAATTTGCTATGCAGTTAGGTATTTTACTCACGGCATTACGAGGTTTTTTCTTTGTTCTGCTGATCGTAGTGTGATTGACAGGAAGTGGGTGTTTCTGGGCGGAAACTGGCCGTTTTATGGGTGTGTGTGAAAAAACGCTGCCGTTTCTGGGTAAAACGCGGGAGTGTCTGAAGAAACGGGGGAGTGTCTGGGCGAACGCTGGGTGTGTTTGTGACGTCAAACCAGGAACGAAACTGACTGAACTGATCACAGTTGTCGAGTAAGTCTGGAGCTACTCAGAAACTGCTAAGAAGTGTCTATTCGCAATTCTGCTAATCTTTCGTTCGCAATTTTGATAAGCTAAGATTCACTCCCAGTAGGCGGCGGCTTAACGTGTGCAATGCTGCTAAAAGCAGCTTGCGAGCTAACAACTCGGAATGAGGGCCATTATGTGTAAAAGGGCATTAATAAAGGTTGTCATAATGTGTAAGACGCATTATGTTTATAAGGACATTAGTGATGTGTCTCATATGTGTAAGGGGCATTACTGTGTGGAATTATGTGTATAAATGCATTACTAATGTGTGGCATTATGTGTATAAGGTGCTCTAATATGTAGCGTTGCGTATAGAAAGGGCATTTACTGTGTCGTCTAATGTGAATAAAGAGCAATAGGGTGTGGTGTAATGTAAATAAGGAGCAATTCAGTGTGATGTAATGTGAATAAGGAGCACTACTGTGAGAAGTAACGTTTATAAGGTAAAGTAATACTACTGTGGGATGTAATGTGAATTATGGACACTATCGCGTGATCAAATGTGAATAAAATTGCAGTACTGTGTGGCGGAATTTTAATTGGGGGTACTATTGTGAGGACATGCCCATTGCCAGCAAAAACACACCCCTTTTTGGACTGTGCGCCAAATGTGCGAACTGTTCCTGTTTAAAATATAGGGGGTACAAACACCAAAATAAGTACTGTTATGGGTGAGGGTTGATGGTGCTGGGAAAGAGGTGCAAGGTCAGAGGCGGAACCAGCGGTGGTGCTAGGGGGCACCAGGCAAAATCTTGCCTAGGGCATCATATTGGTTAGGGCCAGCTCTGCCAAAGGGCCTTGTGGGGGAAATGTCTTCAGTAAAAGCATTCCCTGTGTGTGTGGTGTGTCGGTACGCGTGTGTCGACATGTCTGAGGAAGAAGGCTATATTAGAGAGGAGCGGGAGCAAATGGATGTGGTGTCTCCGCCGACACCTGATTGGATGGATATGTGGAATGTTTTAAATGCTAGTGTAAACTCATTGCACAAAAGATTAGACAAGGCTGAAGCTTTGGGACAGTCAGGGTCTCAACCCATGCCTGATCCTATGTCGCAGGGACTGTCAGGGTCTCATAAGTGCCCACTATCCAGATTGTTGACACAGATACCGACACGGATTCTGACTCCAGTGTCGATTACGATGATGCAAAGTTACAGCCAAAATTGGCAAAATACATTTGATATATGATTATGGCAATAAAAGATGTTTTGCACATCACAGAGGAGCCCCCTATCCCTGACAAGAGGGTACATATGTACAAGGGAAAGAAGCCTGAGGTAACCTTTTCCCCTCACACGAGCTGAACGAGTTATGTGAAAAAGCTTGGGAATCTCCTGCAGATTTCCAAAAGGATTCTTATGGCGTATCCTTTCCCATCAACGGATAGGTTACGATGGGAATCCTCCCCTTGGGTGGACAAAGCATTAACACGCTTATCCAAGAAGTTAGCCCTCCCGTCCCAGGATACGGCTACCCTCAAAGAGTCTGCTGACCGCAAACAGGAGATTACCCTGAAGTCCATTTATACACATTCAGGTACCTTACTCAGACCGGCAATTGCGTCGGCCTGGGTGTGTATGTGTAGTGCTGTAGCGGCATGGACGGATACTCTAGATAAGGATACTATTTTATTGCCCCTGGGGCATATAAGAGATGCTGTCCTATATATGTGTGTATGCAAACTACAGGTGGTGCTGCATGGCTCACACCCTTTTACTTGTCTTGTAGAGCAACTCTGGAGCTGTTACTGGGTCCAGCTGCTGCAAGAAATCAGCTTGAATGCTTCAGGGGCTGGGGCATGGCCAACATGATCCCCACACTGATGGGGGTGTATAAAGCGATCTAGGGGTCATCCAAGCGCAACCCCACAAAGGCCGCCATGCCCTGCGTGACCATTTTCTCTTTTCATATGCAGACGAGGGTTGCAGCCAACTATACCCATTGCTTGGATGACATCACCATATGCGAATCCATCTGCTGCAGGCCTTCCCCCAGGAATGCTTGCACTAGTTGTTGCATTTGGTTTGTTGTTTGGGGGGTGCTTCAGTATTAGGCAGCCTTCTGCCCTCACACATTCGTCTGAAAATGTGTTCTCCCTGCAGTTGTTGTCCCCAGATGAGAGTTCCCTTGTGCTGCCTCAGTTGAATCTCCTTTACTTGACGGAGGTGTGCCTGAGCAGCGGCCCTCCCCAGCCCTATCTCAAATCATACTTATTTTGCTTAGGTGATACCATGGTCATGAAGATTGTTTTCCCAGGGTGAGGTTCATTCATTGCATTCTGGGTATGCTGACCTCTGTGATTTCCCCAAATGTGGGAATCTCGACTGCATAATTTGTGGTAGGGGGGGGGGACTGCATTTGTGCTTTCCCCTGGTTGGCTCTGGTATAATTTAGATCTCATTGTCTCAGGTCTCTCTCCCGCCTAGTTTGCTGTCTGTTTCCACTTCTCTTTTCTTGAGCCCCTCCATTCTATGCCCTTGCGCACTATCCTGACTTCTCCCGTCTGCTTACTTTGTGCCTTCCAACGCACAATGCGAACTACAGGTGGTGTTGCAGGGCCCACACCCTTTTATTTGCATTACAGAGCAGCTCTGGAGCTGTTACAGTGCCCAGCTGCTGCAAGAAATCAGCTTGAATGCTTCAGGGGCTGGGGCATGGCCAACATGAGCCCCACACCAAAGGAGGGTGGGGGGTGTTCAATGCGAACTAGGGGTCATCCAAGCGCCCCTTTTCTCTTTTCATATGCAGATGAGGGTTCCAGCCAACTTTGGCCCACTGCTTGGATGACATCACCGTATGCAAATCCGTCTGCTGCAGACCTTTCCCCAGGAATGCTTGTACTAGTTGTTGCATATGGTTTGATGTTTGAGGGTGCTTCAGTATTAGGCAGCCTTCCGCCCTCTCATTTTCATCTGAAAAGATGTGGTCTCCCTGCAGTTGTTGTCCCCAGACAAGAGTTCCCTTGTGCTTCCTCAGTTGAATCTCCTTAACTTGACGGGGGTGTGCTCGAGCAGCCGCCCTCCACAGCCCTATCCCAACACATGCTTTTCTTGCGTATGAGATCTCTTGATCATGAAGATAGTTCTCACAGGGTGAGGTTCATCCATTACATTTTAAAGTAGGAAGGTACAAATTACATATTCAAATTACATATATGTGCTGGATTCAAATGTTTTCCCCCCTTCCTTTCTCAATTGTGCCCATCAGCAGCTATTCTAATGTTGCTGCCAATGGGTGTGACACATTCATTTCTTCTGTGGGGTACACTGGACTCCACAAGGATTCACATTGGGGTGTAGAGTAGGATCTTGATCTGAGGCACCAACAGGCTCAAAGCTTTTGACTGTTCCCAAGATGCTCAGCGCCCCCTGCTCTATAACCTCGCTTCCATGAACAGGGAGCTCAGTTTGTAGTTGGTGCCTTCAGTAGCAGGCCACTTAACAGGGGGCTGCCTCAGGCAGCCTATTCTTAGCTATTAATTTTGACAAGAAAAGAAGAACTTTTTTTTATAAGAATCTACAAGGGCTGCAGCAGGTTAGGTCTAATAGACATCTTTACTGCAGCTCCATCACTCCCAGCGGCGCAGTATACTCCCGTGCCCTGGTTGCTGGGTCACTGCAGCGGAGGCTCCGGTTTCTTCCTAAGGTCAGTCACACACACACCGCCCTCCGGGATCACGAGGCCGCTGATGAAAGGGAGGTAAGGGACTTCTGTGCCCACACTATACCGTGATCCAGCGTGGCTGTAGGGGGTGGGCCATGTGCACACTGGCGTGGACACTGATTACTGGGCAGCCGCTCCACTAGCCACCAGGGACAGTTAAGGAGCACAGCTCTGGGGGGGTTTTCTCTTATATTAACCCCATTTTGTACTACCCGCAGTGCATTGTGATAGGTAATAGAGCCTGATTCAGGTTGGATTGCAATCGCAATAAGCAATCCAACTGCAAAAATTGCTAAGAGCATACGCATGCGCCTGCATTTTCTGCGGCACCCCGCAGATAATGCGATCGCTTCTGACTGTCAATCGGTGCTGGGGGGAAGGGGCAGCAACAATCCATTTCCAAGTCGGAGATGGAGCGGTGCATGGGCAGGGCTACAAAATGGGGTCGGCAACGGAGAAACAGGAGGCGTGGTCAGAGCTGCTGCATGACATCACATGCAGCAGCTGCGATCACAAAAATGGTGGCGGCTTCCTGCGCACACATACAGTCTGCACCAACAGGAGGCTAACCCATTTTTTATGATCACGCTGAACTGCACTGAGACTGCAATTTCAGCGTGGTCAAGAAGGGAGGCGGCATGCTGGGTGGCCCCAGCATGCGAACCAAAGGATTGCAAATTCTGTTACTTAGCAGAATTTGCAATCCTTACTGAATTAGGCCCATTGATTACAAAATGTATTTGTAAATATTTGAAGTTTTTCTTCAGGGACTAACACAAAAGATGCTTGGGGCTACTAACACATGGGTAAGCCACGTAAAGCTTCCCATGGGTCAGTGGCATCACAACGGGGTTGCGGCCCACACCCGAGTGTCACCCGCCAAGGGGGGTGACACCAAAGTGCCGGCTCCTCTTCAGTGACAGAATATGGGTGTTTCACTGTAACATTACGTGCAACACCCAGTTTCTGTCACTGTGCAGGAGCCAGCACCACTCACACACTAGTCCCCGGGTGCAGCACTCAACCCCCGGGATACCCGGAGCAACAAAATGGAGATTCAGGAAAACAGGCCACACCCCTACCTATGAGACCATGCCTCTTTTTTACCATTGCGCTGCTTATCTGCGCGCACTGCATTACAATCTCCCTCGCTGCCTCTCTGGGTGTCACCAATGATAGTGACACCTTTGCCATGCTTGTAGCAGCTGGTCCTAAGATCTACACCTCCAGCCCTGAGTGTTTGCCCTTGTGACTTGTTGATCATCATAGCGAAGCAGATTCTTACAGAAAACTGCAGGGGCTTAGATTGAAAAGAAAAACATTGACGAACCCATCATTTCAGCAACAGGGTCTGCCACACGGCTGACTGAAATGACTGGTTGGTTTGGGTCCCCACCAAAAAAGAAGCAATCAATCTCTCCTTGCACAAACTGGCTCTACAGAGGCAAGATGTCCACCTCATCATCCTCCGATTCCTCACCCCTTTCACTGTGTACATCGCCCCCCTCACATATTATTAATTCGTCCCCACTGGAATCCACCATCTCAGATCCCTGTGTACTTTCTGGAGGCAATTGCTGGTAAATGTCTCCACGGAGGAATTGATTATAATTCATTTTGATGATCATCATCTTCTCCACATTTTCTGGAAGTAACCTCGTACGCCGATTGCTGACAAGGTGAGCGGCTGCACTAAACACTCTTTTGGAGTACACACTGGAGGGAGGGCAACTTAGGTAGAATAAAGCCAGTTTGTGCAAGGGCCTCCAAATTGCCTCTTTTTCCTGCCAGTATACATACGGACTGTCTGACGTGCCTACCTGGATGCGGTCACTCATATAATCCTCCACCATTCTTTCAAAGGTGACAGAATCATATGTAGTGACAGTAGACGACATGTCAGTAATCGTTGCCAGGTCCTTCAGTCCGGACCAGATGTCAGCACTCACTCCAAACTGCCCTGCATCACCGCCAGCGGGTGGGCTCGGAATTCTTAGCCTTTTCCTTGCACCCCCAGTTGCGGGAGAATGTGAAGGAGGAGCTGTTGACGGGTCACGTTCCGCTTGACTTGACAATTTTCTCACCAGCAGGTCTTTGAACCTCTGCAGACTTGTGTCTGCCGGAAAGAGAGATACAATGTAGGTTTTAAATCTAGGATCGAGCACGGTGGCCGAAATGTATTGCTCTGATTTCAACAGATTGAATCCTGGTTAAGCGAATTAAGGGCTCCATCCACAAGTCCCACATGCCTAGCGGAATCGCTCTGTTTTAGCTCCTCCTTCAATGTCTCCAGCTTCTTCTGCAAAAGCCTGGCAGTGTCTGAACTGACTTCACGTGTGGCAAGTTCAAAGGGTTGCAGAACCTTACACAACGTTGAAATCATTCTCCACTGCGCTTGAGTCAGGTGCATTCCCCCTCCTTTGTCTATATCGTGGGTAGATGTATAGGCTTGAATGGCCTTTTGCTGCTCCTCCATCCTCTGAAGCATATAGAGGGTTGAATTCCACCTCGTTACCACCTCTTGCTTCAGAGGATGGCAGGGCAGGTGCAGGAATGTTTGGTGGTGCTCCAGTCTTCGGCACGCGGTGGCTGAATGCAGAAAGTGGCCCGCAATTCTTCGGGCCACCGACAGCATCTCTTGCACGCCCCTGTCGTTTTTTTAAATAATTCTGCACCACCAAATTCAATGTATGTGCAAAACATGGGACGTGCTGGAATTTGCCCAGATGTAATGCACGCACAATATTGGTGGCATTGTCCGATGTCACAAATCCCCAGGAGAGTCCAATTGGGGTAAGCCATTCTGCGATGATGTTCCTCAGTTTCCGTAAGAGGTTGTCAGCTGTGTGCCTCTTATGGAAAGCGGTGATACAAAGCGTAGTCTGCCTAGGAACGAGTTGGCATTTGCGAGATGCTGCTACTGGTGCCGCCGCTGCTGTTCTTGCTGCGGGAGGCAATACATCTACCCAGTGGGCTGTCACAGTCATATAGTCCTGAGTCTGCCCTGCTCCACTTAACCACGGACATGTGGACTAGTGGACCTTGGGTACAACTGCATTTTTTAGGACACTGGTGACTCTTTTTCTGAGGTCTGTGTACATTTTCGGTATCGCCTGCCTAGAGAAATGGAACCTAGATGGCATTTGGTACCGGGGACACAGTACCTCAATCAAGTCTCTAGTTGCCTCTGAATTAACGATGGATACCGGAACCACGTTTCTCACCACCCAGGCTGACAAGACCTGAGTTATCCGCTTTGCAGCAGGATGACTGCTGTGATATTTCATCTTCCTCGCAAAGGACTGTTGGACAGTCAATTGCCTACTGGAAGTAGTACAAGTGGTCTTCCGACTTCCCCTCTGGGATGACGATTGACTCCCAGCAGCAACAACAGCAGCGCCAGCAGCAGTAGGCGTTACACTCAAGGATGCATCGGAGGAATCCCAGGCAGGAGAGGACTCGTCAGACTTGCCAGTGACATGGCCTGCAGGACTATTGGCTTTCCTGTCTAAGGAGGAAATTGACACTGAGGGAGTTGGTGGTGTGGTTTGCAGGAGCTTGGTTACAAGAGGAAGGGATTTAGTGGTCAGTGGACTGCTTCCGCTGTCATCCAAAGTTTTTGAACTTGTCACTGACTTATGATTAATGCGCTGCAGGTGACGTATAAGGGAGGATGTTCTGAGGTGGTTAACGTCCTTACCCCTACTTATTACAGCTTGACAAAGGCAACACACGGCTTGACACCTGTTGTCCGCATTTGTGTACAGGATGCATACCTTCATGTCCCCATTTATCCATCTCATCAGGCGTACCTCAGATTTGCGGTACAGGATTGTCATTGCCAATTTCAGACGTTGCTGTTTGGTCTCTCCACGGCCCAGAGAATTTTCACCAAGGTAATGGCGGAAATGATGGTTCTCCTGCGAGGTGTCACAATTATCCCGTACTTGAGCGATCTCATAAAAGCGAGATCAAGAGAGCAGTTGCTGAACAGCGTATCACTTTCACTGAAAGTGTTACAGCAACACGGCTGGATTTTCAATATCCCAAAGTCGCAGTTGGTTTCTACGACTCGTCTGTCTTTCTTGGGCATGATTCTGGACACAGACCAGAAGAGAGTTTATCTCCCGATAGGAAAGGCCCAGGAACTCATGACTCTTGTCAGGAACCTATTGAAACCAAAACTTGTATCAGTGCATCACTGCACTCGAGTCCTGGGAAAGATGGTGGCATCATACGAAGCCATTCCATTCGGCAGGTTCCATGCGAGGACTTTCCAATGGGACCTACTGGACAAGTGGTCTGGGTCACATTTGCAGATGCATTGGTTGATCACCCTGTCCCCCAGGGTCAGGGTATCACTCCTGTGGTGGCTGCAGAGTGCTCACCTTCTCGAGTGACGCAGATTCGGCATTCAGGACTGGATCCTGGTGACCACAGAGGCAAGCCTCCAAGGTTGGGGAGCAGTCACACAGGGAAGAAATATCCAAGGTCTTTGGTCAAGTCAAGAGACTTGTCTTCACATCAACATCCTGAAACTAGGGGCCATATACAATGCCCTACGTCAAGCGGAGACCTTACTTCGCGACCAACCGGTTCTGATCCAGTCAGACAACGTCACCGCAGTGGCTCATGTAAACCGCCAAGGCGGCACAAGGAGCAGAGTGGCGATGGCACAAGCCACCAGAATTCTTCGCTGGGTGGAGAATCACGCAAGCGCACTGTCAGCAGTGTTCATTCTGGGAGTGGACAACTGGGAAGCAGACTTCCTCAGCAGACACGACCTACATCCGGGAGAGTGGGGACTTCATCAGGAAGTCTTTGCACAGATTACAAGTCGGTGGGAACTGCCACAGATAGACATGATGGCGTCCCGGCTCAACAAAAAGCTACAGAGGTATTGCGCAAGGTCAAGAGACCCTCAGGCAGTAGCTGTAGACACCCTAGTGACACCGTGGGTGTTCCGGCCGGTCTATGTATTTCCTCCTCTTCCTCTCATACCCAAGGTGTTAAGGATAATAAGACAAAGAGGAGTGAGAACAATCCTCATTGTTCCAGATTGGCCACGGAGGACCTGGTATCCGGATCTGCAGGAAATGCTCACAGAAGATCCGTGGCCTCTTCCTCTAAGACAGGACCTGTTGCATCAGGGGCCCTGTCAGTTCCAAGACTTACCGCGGCTGCGTTTGACGGCATGGCGGTTGAATGCCGGATCCTAGCAGTGAAAGGCATTCCGGTTGAGGTCATCCCTACGCTGATAAAGGCTAGGAAGGATGTAACGTCAAAACATTACACCGTATATGGTGAAATTATGTTTCTTGGTGTGAGGCCAGGAATGCTCCTACGGAAGAATTCCATCTGGGCCGTTTCCTTCACTTCCTACAAACTGGAGTGAATTTGGGCCTAAAATTAGGCTCTATTAAGGTCCAGATTTCGGCCTTATCCATTTTCTTTCAAAAAGAATTGGTTTCTCTTCCAGAAGTTCAGACTTTTGTAAAAGGAGTGCTGCATATTCAGCCTCCTTTTGTGCCTCCGGTGGCACCTTGGGACCTTAACGTGGTGTTAAGTTTTCTAAAATCACACTGGTTTGAACCACTTAAAACGGTGGAGTTAAAATATCTCACATGGAAGGTGGTCATGTTATTAGCCTTGGCTTCGGCTAGGCGAGTGTCGGAATTAGCGGCTTTGTCACATAAAAGCCCATATTTGGTGTACCATGTGGATAGAGCGGAATTGCGGACCCGTTTTCAATTCCTACCAAAAGTGGTCTCATCTTTTCACATGAACCAACCTATTGTGGTGCCTTTGGCTACGCGTGACTTGGAGGATTCCGAGTTACTTGATGTGGTCAGGGCTTTGAAAATTTACGTGGCCAGGACGGCTAGAGTCAGGAAAACTGAAGCGCTGTTTGTCCTGTATGCAACCAACAAGATTGGTGCCCCTGCTTCAAAGCAGGCTATTGCTCGCTGGATTTGTAACACGATTCAGCAAGCGCATTCTATGGCTGGATTGCAGTTACCGAAATCGGTCTAGGCCCATTCCACGAGGAAAGTGGGCTCTTCTTGGGCGGCTGCCCGAGGGGTCTCGGCACTACAGCTGTGTCGAGCTGCTACTTGGTCAGGTTCAAACACCTTTTCAAAATACTATAAGTTTGATACCCTGGCTGAGGAGGAACTCATGTTTGCTCAATCGGTGCTGCAGAGTCATCCGCACTCTCCCGCCCGTTTTGGAGCTTTGGTATAATCCCCATGGTCCTTACGGAGTCCCCAGCATCCTCTAGGATGTTAGAGAAAATAAGATTTTAAACCTACCGGTAAATCTTTTTCTCGTAGTCCGTAGAGGATGCTGGGTGACCGTCCCAAGTGCGGACTACTTCTGCAATACTTGTATATAGTTATTGCTTCAATAAGGGTTATGTTAGAGTTGCATCAATCCTGCACTGATGCTACAGTATGTTGTTTTTTCGTACTCATAACTGGGTAGTTTATCACAAGTTATATGGTGTGATTGGTGTGGCTGGTATGAATCTTGCCCTGGATTAACAAAATCCTTTCCTCATACTGTCAGTCTCCTCTGGGCACAGTTTCTCTAACTGTGGCATAGAGGGGCATAGAGGGAGGAGCCAGTGCACACCCAGAACTAAAGTCTTTCTTAAAGTGCCCATGTCTCCTGCGGAGCCCGTCTATCCCCATGGTCCTTACGGAGTCCCCAGCATCCTCTACGGACTACGAGAAAAAGATTTACCGGTAGGTTTAAAATCTTATTTTCTACTTTATTCTTTTCTATCCTAGTTTATTACGACCAACTTTCATCCAAGGAGTTTGATATTCTACTACCTGCATGCAATTTAAATTGCTTAAATTGTTTATATGGTTGATTTGTCCTTCACAATCCATAATCTGCAACTTGGATGTACTTGTGTCATTGAAAATCTTATAATAAAAATGTTTATATATTGAAAAAAAAAGTTATAAGACATATGCCTACCTACTAAATGGGGTAAAATTAGGGGATTCTGTACTGGAAAAGGACTTAGGTGTCCTCATAGATAGCAAGCTAAGCAGTAGTACCCAAAGTAGGACTGCAGCAAAGAAGGCTAATAAGATATTAGCATGCATAAAACGGGGTATTGATGCTAGGGACGAGAGTATTATACTCCCGTTATATAAATCACTAGTGAGGCCACACCTTGAATACTGTGTACAGTTCTGGGCACCGTACTACAAAAAGGATATCCTGGAGCTTGAAAAGGTACAGAGGAGGGCGACCAAACTAATTAAGGGCATGGAGATGATGGCATACAAGGAAAGGCTTGAAAGACTAGGCATGTTTACATTGGAAAAGCGGAGACTAAGAGGGGATATGATCAACATCTACAAATATATAAGGGGACAATACACAGAGCTTGCGTGGGACCTGTTTCTGGTTAGATCAACACAGAGGACTCGTGGACACTCGCTCAGGTTAGAGGAGAGGAGATTCCGCACAATACAGCGTAAAGGCTTTTTCACGGTAAGGACAATACGTGTTTGGAATTCCCTGCCCGAGGGAGTTGTAATGGCGGAATCTGTCAACACCTTTAAGAATGGGTTAGATAAATTCCTATTGGATAAGGATATCCAGGGGTATGGTGCATAGTCATGCATTATAATTACTATAAATAGGGATAAAATGCAATGGCTGACAGCAGCATCAGTCAGACATTTTAGTAAAATCATCATGCATAGGACACCACAAATAGGTTGAACTCGATGGACAATTGTCTTTTTTCAACCTCAGATACTATGTTACTATGTTACTATGTAATATTTGAAGAAACAAAATAAAATAAAGCTATGTATTGGGTTTCACTAACAAGCACATTGGAAGACTTGACTACTGTTAAAAGACATGCATTACATGGTATAGAGCCACAAACCACAATGTAGTAAAATAAAAACAAACTTACATGTGTATCAAACCTATGTGAGGCTTACATTGATAGTGCAAGATCAACACTCTATCAACTGTGCAAACTAGACTGCACATAAATGCCATAAAATTTATCTGAGATTTTAGTAAATAAGGCCTGTTGCTGTCCGGGTCACACAGCCGTCACGGCCCCGCCCCCATACGGTCCGGTCATGTCTGCGTTGTCCTGACTGTGCCCCCAAAATGGCGGCACAACGCCGCTGGCCCGACTCCTCCTGCCCAGTGACCGCCTCTACCTGTCAATCAGGCAGAGGCGCTCACTGGGCAGAGATGCTGATCGCATCTCTGGCATGTGCCGGTGCACTGTGGCACCAGCACACACGCACTTCAGACCTGATCTCCTGTTGTGTGAATATGCACAGCAGGGATCAGGTCTTAATTAGGCCCTATATACAGCTGTCAGTAAAGCAGGGATGTGCTGCTGCCAGTGAGGCAGGGATGTTCTGCTGTCAGTGAAGCAGTGATGTGCTGCTGTCAGTGAAGCAGTGATGTGCTGCTGTCAGCGAGGCAGTGATGTGCTGCTGTCAGCGAGGCAGGGATGTGCTGCTATAAGTGAGGCAGGGATGTGCTGCCGTCAATGAGGCAGGGATGTGCTGCCGTCAATGTTGCAGGGATGTGTTGCTGTCAACGTTGCAGGGATGTGCTGCTGTCAGTGAAGCAGGAATGTGCTGCTGCAGTGAGGCAGAGATATGCTGCCCACTATCTCCCTATCACCCCTGCCTGAGTCGCACACTTTCCCTGTCACCCCTGCCTCAGTTACCCACTATCTCCCAGTCACCGCTGCCTCAGTCAACCACTATACCTGCGACCCCTGCCTCAGTCTCTCACTGTCCCTGTCACCCCTGCCACAGTCATCCACTATCTCCCTATCATCCCTGCCTTATTCATTTATTATCCCTGTCACCCACTTTCTTCCCATACTTACCCAACCCCTTCCTATCACCCCTCCCTCAGTAACCAACTATCTCCCTGTCACCCCTGCCTAAGTCACCCACTATCACTGTCACCCCTGCATCAGTCACCCACTATCTCCCAGTCACCCCGGCTTCAGTCACCCACTATATCCCACTCATACATGCTTCAGTCACCCACTATCTCCCAGTCATCCCTGCCTCAGTCACCTACTGACACCAGTGCAGATATTTCTGCTGCAGCCTCTCCACTCTCCAGCGTGAACGTCCTGACGACTGAGGAAATCTGCTTCCCAGTTGAGGACTCCGGGAATGAACACTGCCGATATTGCTGGCAGATGACGTTCTACCCAACTGAGGATTTTTTTATACTTCCAGCTTTGCCATGCAGTTTCGAGTGCCGACTTGATGATTTGTGTACACTACCGTGGTGGCGTTGTCCGATTGTACTTGAACAGGCCTGTTCTGTACTAGAGGCAGGGCCAGTATCAATGAATTGAACACTGCCCGCAATTCCAGAATGTTTATCGGGAGGAGAGATTCCTCCCTGGTCCACCGATGGTGAAGGGTCGTCATCACGGCCATGACCTTGGTGAATTTCCGAGGTGCCGTTGCCAAACCAGAAGGCAGGACCTGAAATCCAAAAACTAACCAGGCACAACACTGCTTAGCTTCCAACATCAGATGAGATTGGACATATCCAGTGTGATGCGGCTGTAGATGATTTTTGCTGTTTCTAACTTCTACATCAATGAATAAGTTTCAAAATAGAATGCATCAAGAGAACGGTGTTGGTAGTATAAAACTACCTACAGCACCTGGTATTCCCAGGTGGTCTCACATCCAAGAACAAACCAGGCCTAAGATCAGGTGATATTGGGCATATACAGTGTGGTGTGGCTGTAGATGAGCTTAGTGGTTTCTGTTAGAGTTCTTCTACTTCTAACTACTAGTACATAAATGAATAAGCGGCCGATTTATTAAACCTGGTGGAATGATAATTTGCATGGTGATAAAGTACCAGCCAATCAGCTCCTAATTGCCATGTCACAGGCTGGGTTTGAAAAATGACAGTTAGGAGCTGACTGGCTGGTACTTTATCACCTTGCACTTTATCAGTTCACCAGGCTTAATAGATCTGCCCCAATGTTTCAAAATGGAATGCATCAAGAGAACGGTGTTGGTATTGTAAAAATACACACAGCTCCTGGTATTTCCTGGTGGTCTCCCATCCAAGTACTAAAACCAGGACCAACACTGCTCAGCTTCCATGATCAGGAGAGATTGGGCAAATCCAGTGTGCTGTGGCTGTAGATGAGCTGGTGGTTTCTGTTAGAGCTTTTCTACTTCTAACTTCTGGTACATAAAAGAATACATGTAAAAATTAAATGTACCAAGAAAAGGGTGTTGGTAGTTTAAAAACACCTAAAGAATCTGATAATACATGGATGGGAGACTGCTTGGTAGTAACAAAGTCCAATACTGCTTTGCTTCAAAGATCAAATGAGATTGGGCATATCCAGTGTGGTGTGGCTTTAGATAAGCTTTGTGGTTTCTGTTAGAGCTCTTCTACTTCTAACTACTGGTACATTAATGAATATGTATAAGGTTGTAGTTTATCCAATATGCCTTTACTACCTTACCTTACCCCCCCCCCCTTCCTTTGTTCTCTCCTCGTGTGTGCGTTATTTGTTTTCTCATACGTCCTAGAGGATGCTGGGATCACATTAAGAACCATGGGGTATAGACGGGATCCGCAGGAGACATGGGCACTTTAAGACTTTCAAAGGGTGTGAACTGTCTCCTCCCTCTATGCCCCTCCTCCAGACTCCAGTTTTAGAATTGTGCCCAGTGAGACTGGATGCACTACAGGGGAGCTCTACTGAGTTTCTCTGAAAAGACTTATGTTAGTTTTTCTTATTTTCAGGGAGGCTGCTGGCAACAGTCTCCCTGCTTCGTGGGACTTAGGGGAGAGAAGTATGACCAACTTCTAGTGAGTTCAATGGCTCTACTTCTGGCTGACAGGACACCATTAGCTCCTGAGGGTGCTGATCGCTGGGTACGCCTAGATGCCCACTCCCGTAGCCTGCCATCACCCCCTTACAGAGCCAGAAGTCAGAAGACAGGCGAGTAGCAGAA
Source organism: Pseudophryne corroboree (assembly GCF_028390025.1). Classification (NCBI taxonomy): domain Eukaryota; kingdom Metazoa; phylum Chordata; class Amphibia; order Anura; family Myobatrachidae; genus Pseudophryne; species Pseudophryne corroboree. The sequence goes on along the minus strand of NW_026970090.1, from coordinate 336,557 downwards.
GAACAGATGGCATTCTGAGGTACCACGCAGCGAGCGGAATGCTGTGCGCCATGCTCCCACACAAACACAGGCACTGCAGGGTGCAGGGCGTTGGGGGGGGGGGGGGCACCCTGGGCAGCATAAATTCCTCACAAAAGGCTGGCAAAAGTGGACATTAGTGCCTGGGCACTGTCCTTACCCCACCAGCGTAATTAATTATTTGTTTCTGAGCGGGACAGAAGCGTGCCATTACAGCGGCGGGGCTTCTTCCTCACCTCACCAGCACATCTATAGAGCGTTACAAGTCTATCACTATAGAGTTTATTATTTCCCAGACTGTGTACTTTTGACGCTGGGTTGTGAGCTGAAAAATCCCATCTGTCCCTCTGACAGATTTACTGTAGGTCTATCCCCCATAAGCCGATCTGTCTGTGGGTACTTGGTACATGTGTGTCAACATGTCGGTGGCTGAATGTTTTTCCCAAGAGGAAACTATATTAGGAATGCAGACATATGATGGTGGCCCTGTTGGCACCACCAATAACTGACTGGGTGAAAGTTTCAGTAATATCAGAGTGAGGTTGGATAAATCTGTGTCCCAGACACAGACGTAGAGAAAAGATGTGATGTTCATGGCTATGCTTCTTTTCCCTCAGGCCCCGCAAAAATGTTATTTTGCCCAGTTACTACACACTGATACTGACTCGGATACTGATTCCTATGTCGACCATAATATTTCCTGATTAGATCCAATATTGGCAAGGAGCATTCAGTACATGATTGTGGATATTAAGGACATATTAACATCACTGAGGACCCTGCTGTTCCTGACAAAGGGGTCTATATGTATGTATATATATAGATATATAATGAAAGCTGATGTAACGTTCCTCCATCTCTGTTTGAGAAAGTCTGGGCCAGCTCGACAAGATGGTTTCAAATCCCCAAAAGGTTTCCGGTTGTTTATTCATTTCCTGCCGCGGACAGAATAAAGTGGGAATCACCCCCTGTTCTGCATGGGGCCCTGTCACAAATCCAGCGGATCGTATGCAGGAAGCTACATTATTTCTAGTTATGTAACCACGGGTACATTACTTAGACCTGCCATTACATGCGCATGGGTGAGTAGTAGTATTCAAGAATTGGTCGAATACCTTGTCATCCGATATAGATATCCTGGAGACATGGGATGCTCCTTACGTTGGATCATATCAAGGACACTGCAGCATACTTACGACTGCAAGGGATATAGGACTCTTGAGTTCACGGGCCAATTTCATGGCAGTCTCGGATAGGAGGGCATTGTGGATTCACCAAGGGAATGCTGATGCTGACTCCAAGAAGAAAGGGAGTCTCTTCCCTATGAAGGTGAAGCCTTGTTTGGCGACGGCCTAGTTAATTTGATCTCGGCAGCTCCCGCAGGTAAGTCAACCTTCTTGCCCTATGTTCCCTCTCAACGGATGAAGACGCATCATTATCTAACGCAGTCATTTTGGCCCAATAGATATGCAAGAAGTTAAGATTCCCCTTTCTTTGCAGGTAGAGGAAGGAGAAGAGGGAAGAGGTCTGTAGCCTCTTCAAGATCGCAGGAGCAGAGATCGTCCTCTGCTTCTGCCAAATCCACTGCATGACGCTGGGGCTCTCTTGCAGGAGCCCACACCAGTGGGGGCACGTCTAAAACACTTCAGTCAGTTCTGGAATAATTTGGACCTGGACTCGTGGGTTTTACAAATAGTGTCCCAAGGGTACAAACTGGGGTTTCAAGACGTTCCCCCTCACCGATTGTTCAAATCGGCCTTAGTCAGCAGGGAGAAGGCTTTTATTCAAGCCTCTTCGTGGTCCCGAAGCCGGAAGGCTCAGTCAGACCAATCTGAAATCTGAAATCCCTCAATTTCTACCTAAAGAAATTCAATTTCAAGATGGAATCTCTCAGGGTAGGGATCTCCAGTCCGGAGGAAGGAGATTTCATGGTTTTGGTAGACATAAGGATGCCTACTTACATGTTCCGTTTAGCCACTGCATCAAGCTACCTGAGGTTTGCAATTCAGTATTGTCATTACCAATTTCAGACGTTGCCGTTTGGTCTCTCCACGGCTCCGAGGATTTTCACCAGGGTGATGGCGGAAATGATGGTTCTCCTTCGCAAGCAAGGAGTCACAATTATCCCGTACTTGGATGATCTCTTGATAAAGGCGAGATCCAGGGACCAGTTGTTGCAAAACATTGCACTCTCCCTGACAGTTCTTCAACAACATGGTTGGCTCCTAAACTTGCCAAAATCGCAGTTGGTCCCAATGACGCGGTTGTTGTTTTTGGGAGTGATACTGGACACAGAAGAGGTTTTCTTCCAGTGGAAAGGCTATGGAGATCCAGAGTCTGGTCAAACAAATTCTGAAACCAGCAAGAGTGTTAATCCATCAATGCATTCGGTTGCTGGGGAAGATGGTTGCGGCCTACGAGGCCATTCAGTTTGGCAGGTTCCATGCTAGAGTGTTCCAGTGGGACCTGTTGGACAAGTGGTCCGGATCCCACCTACACATGCACCGGAGGATAATCCTATCTTCCAAGACCAGAATATCACTCCATTGGCGGCTGCACAGTTCTCACCTCCTAGAGGGGCGATGGTTCGGGATCCAGGACTGGATCCTAGGGACCACGGATGCAACCCTCCGAGGCTGGGGAGCAGTCACACAGGGGGAAAACATCCAAGGAAGATGGTCAAGTCGGGAAAGTTGTCTCCACATAAATGTTCTGGAGTTAAGGGCCATTTAATAACTGCAGACACAGTACGCACTGGGACGGGTGCCCTGCATCCTCTACGGACTAAGAGAAAAGGATTTACCGGTAGGTATTAAAATCCTATTTTCTCTAACGTCCTAGAGGATGCTGGGGACTCTGTAAGGACCATGGGGATAGACGGGCTCCGCAGGAGACATGGGCACTTTAAGAAAGACTTTAGTTCTTGGTGTGCAGTGGCTCCTCCCTCTATGCCCCTCCTCCATACCTCAGTTTGATACTGTGCCCAGTGGAAACTGTGTGCTTTTCAGGAGCTCTCCTGAGCTTTCTGACAGAAAGTATTTTGTTAGGTTTTTAATTTTCAGGGAGCACTGCTGGCAACAGACTCCCTGCATCGAGGGACTGAGGGGAGAGAAGCAGCCCTACTCTCTGAGTTGCAAGGTCCTGCTTCTTAGGCTACTGGACACCATTAGCTCCAGCGGGATTGGTACGCAGGATCTCACCCTCGCCGTCCGTCCCAGAGCCGCGCCGCCGTCCCCCTCGCAGAGCCGGAAGATAGAAGCCGGGTGAGTATGAGAAGAAAAGAGACTTCAGCGGTGGCAGAAGACTTCATGATCTTCACTGAAGTAATGCACAGCACTGCAGCTGTGCGCCATTGCTCCCATACACCTCACATACTCTGGTCACTGTAAGGGTGCAGGGCGCCCTGGGCAGCAATATAAACCTCTTTTTGCCAAAAATATAACATATATACAGCTGAGCACTGTATATATGTATGAGCCCCCGCCAATTTTACAGTTTAAGCGGGACAGAAGCCCGCCGCCGAGGGGGCGGGGCTTCTCCCTCAGCACTCACCAGCGCCATTTTTTCTCCACAGCACCGCTGAGGCAGCTCCCCAGACTCTCGCCTGCTGAAACCACGGTAGACAAGAGGGTTGAAAAGAGGGGGGGGGGCACATAATTCGGCGCAAATTACATACAGCAGCACTACTGGGCAAACATTAAGTTACTGTGTTATTCCTGGGTTATATAGCGCTGGGGTGTGTGCTGGCATACTCTCTCTCTCTGTCTCTCCAAAGGGCCTTGTGGGGAAACTGTTTTCAGAAAAAGCATTCCCTGTGTGTGTGGTGTGTCGGTACACGTGTGTCGACATGTCTGAGGAAGAAGGCTATATTAGAGAGGAGCGGGAGCAAATTAATGTGGTGTCTCTGCGAGGTTTAGGAGACTGGGCTCAAGGAGTCATAATGGATGTTGGAAAGTTTCTACTATGTATCTTGGGTGTCGTTATATCGATTGGATTGATATTTAGATGCGGGCAGGCTTTAATGAGGTGCAAACAAAGTACAAAAGTGATGAGCTTGAGGAGCGAGGAAACCGTAATTAACCTGGATTTGATTTATGACCCAATGATAGAAACCAGAATGTGATGAAAATGCGATTATACGGTCCGTTTCTTTCACCTGTTTTTCTGCTTTTCTCCAAGATACAAAGACCCCCTTGGACGAGGAAGCTGACGAGACGAGATGTATACAGACAACGGATTGACCAAAGAAGAAGATTTGACAACTTTAAATATGGACACTTGATGAACTTTGCCATGGATCCCCAGTTTCCCTAGTACTTTTAAACTCACGCTAGCCCAACATTTTTTGTAAATCTGATGGCTCAGACAAAGCTATTTGCTCATGCCCAAGGAGCAATACAGCGCAAAGAAGACGACTCTCAACAGATACCGAAAACAACTTCGACGACAGATGTACATTTCCCTGACATAGAATATCATTGCATTTTTCGTAAGTGTTCTTTATCTTCATCTCTGCAACCCCCAGGTAACGACACACATAGACGATAGGGAATACAGGCACAGATAGCAGCAACCACATACCTCCCCCATTCATGTATCATCAACTAAAATGTGCATCCCCATTTTGTTACAACCACAGCCGAAATGAGCTCGGTAGAGTTTGACAGCCCATCCACAGACCTGTACCACAGGACAAGAAGGAATTCAAATGTATACTTCGCAATACCTCGAAGCTTGATTTACCACACGTACGGCACGATGATACATGACCCTCCAAACATGGACTCATACACACATGCTTCTACTTTCTCACTAGGTCATACCCTCTTCACACCTACTCCACTCTTCTTCCCTACCCAACCATGGAAATCAATTAACCCCTGACTTACATTTTTCTCCTTAAATGTTTTGTGGCAGTTATTATTGACTGCCAAAGGGTGGACTGTCAAAGTCAGAAAAATGTCTCAATGCACGTTGCCATATTTGCACCGCACACTGGTCCGCGCTGCGCGTGCGTACGCTCTCCCGTGGAAGCGCATACCCGCAATAGCGTGCACACGCAGGCGCGGTATGCGTATTTACGGTAGAGTTTATGTGGTCGTAGCGTGCGACTCATTCGTTACATATTTTCACAATTAATGTAGTTTATAGATCATGGTCCCATTGATAGATTCTGAAAGTTTGGTTAAAATACAATGTCCCAGAGCTGAGGAATCCCTCTTTGTATCGTACGAAGGGTCTAACAGGAATCATACAGCAGTGTTTGGTACCCATCGGAAGAGTATTTAATTAGCAATATTCCGGTGTTGGTTTGGAGCGTATTAATCGCTCGTGCGAATAGTTATGGACATAAGAAGTTTATGTCCATTTCTATTATTTACACATACTCAGGTATGCGGCGGGAAACCCAGTTTCCCACCCACCTGAGCTGTTGGAAATCGTCACAGCCCACCTGTATGAATCACCCTATGACCTTTTGTTATGATGCAGGGCCGAATTCCTTCGGCCAATGGACAATGGGATTGTAGGACCAGGAGATTGCATTGTGTGTGGGGCATAAATAGGCAGGCCGACCACATCCAGCTCTCACTCTCTCATCAACGGTTATCTGCTGATAGCCGGGAGCTGGATATCGAGGCGCAGGCGATCATACCCTTTGTGCGTAAGTTTCTCTCCGTAATCATTGTCTTTCTGTGAGCCAATTTCTCTCCATCTCTCTCTCTCTCTCTCTCTCTCTCTCTCTCCTCTTTTCTCTTATATCTCTCATAGTATTATAGTATTGTACTGTATTGCATTTAGGTCAGTGTAGTATTGTCTTTTTGTATTTATTGTTTAGTTCTGTGGTTAGGAAGTCTCTGTTATATTGTAGTGTATCATTTGTACTGTTATCCCCTTTTTACAAGTATATTAGATATAATACAGTTAATAGGCTTTGGAACCTAAACCAGTATCAGTGTATTTTCTATAGTGTTAAGTGTTCACTTGAGCGTCGGTGACGCTCAAGCAGCTTTGTAGTTAGTCAGGTTACACAAGGTTGCATTTACACCCTGTACTCACATTAAGGTATTCAGTGTATTTCATTGGTATAAGGTTTTAACATAAAGGTATAGTGTTGTGAGCGTCTGCATCGCTGGTGACCTCCTCGTGGTCTCGAGCGTACGCTACGCTACAGCGAATCATTCCCCTAGACATAGCCAATAACGTGTCCTGTGATCACTGGGCCGTGAGCGAACGTGACGCTTGAGCGTCTCGCCTACGGCTGAGCGATCGCTACGCCAATAGCGTACCATTACGGTACTTCTTAAGTAAACAGCGTACAGTGTTCTTAGCTTCATAAAGGGTTGTTTATACGACAAGGAATTTAGCATTGTCAATAGCTTTATTTTATTTTGTTTCTTCAAATATTGAATGCATATGTCTTTTAACTTTTTTTTTCAATATATAAACATTTTTATTATAAGATTTTCAATGACACAAGTACATCCAAGTTGCAGATTATGGGTTGTGAAGGACAAATCAACCATATAAACAATTTAAGCAATTTAAATTGCATGCAGGTAGTAGAATATCAAACTCCTTGGATGAGAGTTGGTCGTAATAAACTAGGATAGAAAAGAATAAAGTAGAAAATAAGATTTTAAACCTACCGGTAAATCTTTTTCTCGTAGTCCGTAGAGGGTGCTGGGGACTCCGTAAGGACCATGGGGATAGACGGGCTCCGCAGGAGACATGGGCACTTTAAGAAAGACTTTAGTTCTGGGTGTGCACTGGCTCCTCCCTCTATGCGCCTCTATGCCACAGTTAGAGAAACTGTGCCCAGAGGAGACTGACAGTATGAGGAAAGGATTTTGTTAATCCAGGGCAAGATTCATACCAGCCACACCAATCACACCGTATAACTTGTGATAAACTACCCAGTTATGAGTACGAAAAAACAACATACTGTAGCATCAGTGCAGGACCGATGCAACTATAACATAACCCTTATTGAAGCAATAACTATATACAAGTATTGCAGAAGTAGTCCGCACTTGGGACGGGCGCCCAGCATCCTCTACGGACTACGAGAAAAAGATTTACCGGTAGGTTTAAAATCTTATTTTCTCTAACGTCCTAGAGGATGCTGGGGACTCCGTAAGGACCATGGGGATTATACCAAAGCTCCAAAACGGGCGGGAGAGTGCGGATGACTCTGCAGCACCGATTGAGCAAACATGAGTTCCTCCTCAGCCAGGGTATCAAACTTATAGTATTTTGAAAAGGTGTTTGAACCTGACCAAGTAGCAGCTCGACACAGCTGTAGTGCCGAGACCCCTCGGGCAGCCGCCCAAGAAGAGCCCACTTTCCTCGTGGAATGGGCCTAGACCGATTTCGGTAACTGCAATCCAGCCATAGAATGCGCTTGCTGAATCGTGTTACAAATCGAGCGAGCAATAGCCTGCTTTGAAGCAGGGGCACCAATCTTGTTGGTTGCATACAGGACAAACAGCGCTTCAGTTTTCCTGACTCTAGCCGTCCTGGCCACGTAAATTTTCAAAGCCCTGACCACATCAAGTAACTCGGAATCCTCCAAGTCACGCGTAGCAAAAGGCACCACAATAGATTGGTTCATATGAAAAGATGAGACCACTTTTGGTAGGAATTGAGGATGGGTCCGCAATTCCGCTCTATCCACATGGAACACCAAATATGGGCTTTTATGTGACAAAGCCGCTAATTCCGACACTCGCCTAGCCGAAGCCAAGGCTAATAACATGACCACCTTCCACGTGAGATATGTTAACTCCACCGTTTTAAGGCTGCTAAAAACTGCTAGCGAGCAATCAACTCAGAATGACCCCCATAGTGTATTGCAAGAAAATATCTGTAAATCCAATGGTACCGTAAGTGCGGTATATACTCGCACTTCTTTGCGGTGCGAGAACATCTCCCCTAAGTGAAGTCAGCCCTATGAATAGAGTTTGTGTGATCCCTGTGCAGCAGTCACAGAAAGGGTTCATCTCTGCAGTTTGTCACTCAAATTACATTGTTGCATTTTTTCTAGAAGTGGATCTGAGAGCTGTTACCCGCAGACCAGCTACAATAATTATCCTGGGATAGTGCGCAAGGGCATAGAAGGGAGCGGCTCAAGAAAAGAGAAGTGGAAACAGACAGCAAACTAGGCTGGAGAGAGACCTGAGACAAAGAGATCTGAATTATACGAGAGCCGACCAGGGGAAACACAAATTATGCAGTCAAGTTTCCCACATTTGGGGAAATCGCAGGAGCAGCACACCCAGAGTGCAATGGGTGAGCCTTGCCCTGGGAGAAGCACCTTCATGATAATAGTATCTCACCTGGCAGGTAAGTAGGAGTTGGGCTAGAGCTGGGGAGGGTCGCTGCTCGGGCACCCCCCTGTCAAGTGAAGGAGATCCAACTGAGGCAGCACATGGAAACTCTCGAAAGAAGAACAAGGCTAGAGGAAGATCTGAGACAAAGAAATCTGACTTTTACCAGAGCTGACCAGAGGAAAGCACAAACACAGTCACTCACTACCACAAATAATGCAGTCAAGTTTCCCACGTTTGGGGAAATCACAGGGGTCAGCATACCCAGAATGCAATGAATGAACCTCACCCTGGGAGAACAATCTTCATGACCATGGTATCTCCTATGCAAAATAAGTATGATTTGGGATAGGGCTGGGGAGGGCCGCTGCTCAGGCACATCTCTGTCAAGTAAAGGAGATTCAACTGAGGCAGCACAAGGGAACTCTCATCTGGGGACAACAACTGCAGGGAGAACACATATTTTCAGATGAACATGGGAGGGCAGAAGGCTGCCTAATACTGAAGCACCCCCAAACAACAAACCAAATGCAACAACTAGTACAAGCATTCCTGGGGGAAGGTCTGCAGAAGACGGATTTGCATACGGTGATGTCATCCAAGCAGTGGGCCAAAGTTGGCTGGAACCCTCATCTGCATATGAAAAGAGAAAAGGGGTATGCAGGGCATGGCGGCCTTTTGCGGCGCTTGGATGACCCCTAGTTCGCATTAAATACCCCCACCCTCCTTCTGTGTGGGGCTCATGTTGGCCATGCCCCAGCCCCTGAAGCATTCAAGCTGATTTCTTGCAGCAGCTGGGCACTGTAACAGCTCCAGAGCTGCTCTGTAAGGCAAGTAAAAGGGTGTGGGCCCTGCAGCACTACCTGTAGTTTGCATTGTGCATTGTAAGGCACAAAGTAAGCAGACGGGAGGAGAAGTCAGGATAGTGCACAAGGGTATAGAAGGGAGGGGCTCAAGAAAAAAGAAGTGGAAACAGACAGCAAACTAGGCTGGAGAGAGACCTGAGACAAAGAGATCTGAATTATATGAGAGCCGACCAGGGGAAACACAAATTACGCAGTCAAGTTTCCCACATTTGGGGAAATCACAGGGGCAGCACACCCAGAGTGCAATGGGTGATCCTTGCCCAGGGAGAAGCAACTTCATGATCATAGTATCTCACCTGGCAGGTAAGTAGGAGTTGGGCTAGAGCTGGGGAGGGTCGCTGCTCGGGCAGCCCCCTGTCAAGTGAAGGAGATCCAACTGAGGCAGCACAAGGGAACTCTCGAAAGAAGAACAAGGTTAGAGGAAAATCTGAGACAAAGAAATCTGACTTTTACCAGAGCTGACCAGAGGAAAGCACAAACACAGTCCCCCACTATCACAAATAATGCAGTCGAGTTTCCCACATTTGTGGAAATCACAGGGGTCAGCATACCCAGAATGCAATGAATGAACCTCACCCTGGGAGAACAATCTTCATGACCATGATATCTCCTATGCAAAATAAGTATGATTTGGGATAGGGCTGGGGAGGGCCGCTGCTCAGGCACATCTCTGTCAAGTAAAGGAGATTCAACTGAGGCAGCACAAGGGAACTCTCATCTGGGGACAACAACTGCAGGGAGAACACATATTTTCAGATGAACATGGGAGGGCAGAAGGCTACCTAATACTGAAGCACCCCAAAACAACAAACAAAATGCAACAACTAGTGCAGGCATTCCTGGGGGAAGGCCTGCAGCAGATGGATTTGCATATGGTGATGTCATCCAAGCAGTGGGTCAAAGTTGGCTTCAACCCTCGTCTGCATATGAAAAGAGAAAAGGGGCGTGCAGGGCATGGCAGCCTTTTGCGGCGCTTGGATGACCCCTAGCTCGCATTAAACACCTCCACCCTCCTTCAGTGTGGGGCTCATGTTGGCTATGCCCCAGCCCCTGAAGCATTCAAGCTGATTTCTTGCAGCAGCTGGGCACTGTAACAGCTCCACAGCTGCTCTGTAAGGCAAATAAAAGGGTGTGGGACCTGCAGCACTACCTGTAGTTCGCATTGTGCGTTGGAAGGCAAAAAGTAAGCAGACGGGAGAAGTCAGGATAGTGCGCAAGGGCATAGAAGGGAGCGGCTCAAGAAAAGAGAAGTGGAAACAGACAGCAAACTAGGCTGGAGAGAGACCTGAGACAAAGAGATCTGAATTATACGAGAGCCGACCAGGGGAAACACAAATTATGCAGTCAAGTTTCCCACATTTGGGGAAATCGCAGGAGCAGCACACCCAGAGTGCAATGGGTGAGCCTTGCCCTGGGAGAAGCACCTTCATGATCATAGTATCTTACCTGGCAGGTAAGTAGGAGTTGGGCTAGAGCTGGGGAGGGTCGCTGCTCGGGCACCCCCCTGTCAAGTGAAGGAGATCCAACTGAGGCAGCACAAGGAAACTCTCGAAAGAAGAACAAGGCTAGAGGAAGATCTGAGACAAAGAAATCTGACTTTTACCAGAGCTGACCAGAGGAAAGCACAAACACAGTCACTCACTACCACAAATAATGCAGTCAAGTTTCCCACATTTGGGTAAATCAGAGCCGACCAGGGGAAACACAAATTATGCAGTCAAGTTTCCCACATTTGGGGAAATCGCAGGAGCAGCACACCCAGAGTGCAATGGGTGAGACTTGCCCTGGGAGAAGCACCTTCATGATCATAGTATCTCACCTGGCAGGTAAGTAGGATTTGGGATAGAGCTGGGGAGGGTCGCTGCTCGGGCACCCCCCTGTCAAGTGAAGTAGATCCAACTGAGGCAGCACAAGGAAACTCTCGATAGAAGAACAAGGCTAGAGGAAGATCTGAGACAAATAAATCTGACTTTTACCAGAGCTGACCAGAGGAAAGAACAAACACAGTCCCCCACTACCACAAATAATGCAGTCGAGTTTCCCACATTTGGGGAAATCATAGGGGTCAGCATACCCAGAATGCAATGAATGAACCTCACCCTGGGAGAACAATCTTCATGACCATGGTATCTCCTATGCAAAATAAGTATGACTTGGGATAGGGCTGGGGAGGGCCGCTGCTCAGGCACATCTCTGTCAAGTAAAGGAGATTCAACTGAGGCAGCACAAGGGAACTCTCATCTGGGGACAACAACTGCAGGGAGAACACATATTTTCAGATGAACATGGGAGGGCAGAAGGCTGCCTAATACTGAAGCACCCCCAAACAACAAACCAAATGCAACAACTAGTGCAAGCATTCCTGGGGGAAGGCCTGCAGCAGATGGATTTGCATATGGTGATGTCATCCAAGCAGTGGGTCAAAGTTGGCTTCAACCCTCGTCTGCATATGAAAAGAGAAAAGGGGCGTGCAGGGCATGGCGGCCTTTTGCGGCGCTTGGATGACCCCTAGTTCGCATTAAACACCTCCACCCTCCTTCGGTGTGGGGCTATGCCCCAGCCCCTGAAGCATTCAAGCTGATTTCTTGCAGCAGCTGGGCACTGTAACAGCTCCAGAGCTGCTCTGTAAGGCAAGTAAAAGGGTGTGGGCCCTGCAGCACTACCTGTAGTTTGCATTGTGCGTTGGAAGGCACAAAGTAAGCAGACGGGAGAAGTCAAGATAGTGCGCAAGGGCATAGAAGGGAGCAACTCAAGAAAAGAGAAGTGGAAACAGACAGCAAACTAGGCTGGAGAGAGACCTGAGACAAAGAGATCTGAATTATACGAGAGCCGACCAGGGGAAACACAAATTATGCAGTCAAGTGTCCAACATTTGGGGAAACCGCAGGAGCAGCACACCCAGAGTGCAATGGGTGAGCCTTGCCCTGGGAGAAGCACCTTCATGATCATAGTATCTCACCTGGCAGGTAAGTAGGAGTTGGGCTAGAGCTGGGGAGGGTCGCTGCTCGGGCACCCCCCTGTCAAGTGAAGGAGATCCAACTGAGTCAGCACATGGAAACTCTCGAAAGAAGAACAAGGCTAGAGGAAGATCTGAGACAAATAAATCTGACTTTTACCAGAGCTGACCAGAGGAAAGCACAAACACAGTCCCCCACTACCACAAATAATGCAGTCGAGTTTTCCACATTTGGGGAAATCACAGGGGTCAGCATACCCAGAATGCAATGAATGAACCTCACCCTGGGAGAACAATCTTCATGACCATGGTATCTCCTATGCAAAATAAGTATGATTTGGGATAGGGCTGGGGAGGGCCGCTGCTCAGGCACATCTCTGTCAAGAATTTATAAAGTCTATACATATATATAACCAAATGTCAATATATATATATAGAACCCAGCGCTCCTATCAAAACGTATCTATTTCACCAATTTGTTGCTTATTTAATCTTTATACATCTATTAATTTTCACCATATATTATAAAATGCTGCTCCCATAGGTAGTACTGTTCTACCAATAATAAACCAAATTTTAAAGATAATCACACTTGTTATCAAGGGAGCGCAAAAAATAAAATATACAAGCTCTTTATTTTTAAAAAATATATATAGACAGAAGAAACCCACATTCAATAAAATACAATGGAGTCAACATATATAGGCACCACTATCCATATCTAAATGTAATCAGGATCTATTTCATATTGCCCTTGATGACAACGGAATGTTTATTAAAGTGTCCAAAAAATCCTCCTGGATACAGCTGTTGTAATTTAATCGTTACTTTCCAATTGTAATTGATACATTAAATTCCTTCTTGTGGATGAACAGCAACAGTTGTAACCAACGCCTCTTATTAACTGCAGTTAAAGTTCATATGTAACTCACGTGAGTAATGAAAGAAAACAGGGGGAGAGCGCTGTGATGGTTGGTGAAACACAGCGGTATGCTACGACCCCCGTTAACCGTGGCTGGATCTTATTGGCACTCGCGGTCGGGATATTTCTCCCTGCCGTGGGGTAGAGACCTCCTTTTGCTCGGTCTCAAATTGCTTTTTCCCCTTCACCGCTGTCTTTACATCAGACGTCCGCCGTGATGTAGCTCGTTCATGAACGGGCTTATATCTCAGCAATCAGAGTGTCCGGTAATCACCTTACTTACGCGTTTCTCCGCTGTTATCCAAGAGCGGTTTCGTCAGAGGATACATCAGCAGCCTAGCAGGCTCTTTTTAAAATGCACCGGACCAATAGCATTACTAATTAGTTGATTGGATACATACATGTACTAATTGGATGCATACATGTAATGACTCACATATGGAACAACTTTCTAATTGCAATTGCACATATAAAGGCATTTCATAATATAAAAATAAGCAACATGGTGATTAAAAATAATAATAAAATAAGCAACAAGGTGGTTTAAAAAATAACAGAACATATATAATCTATATACAGATTAACCTATAATCTTTCAATCAATACCTCATATCTATAATCACATATACATAATTCAGAGACTCAGCACTAAGGATCCCCATTTACTTATATAAAACCTTTTAGGGTAACATAAATCCATGCCACTACTAAAGCAGTTCTTGTGGCGCAGGGGAAACATCACCTGCACTCTATGCAGCTAGTCCCATGTTCGAATCCAACCTGCTCAGCTTAACATCCATATTATTTATTTACTTTTAATGGGATCATTCTATCAATTCATTTTTACCTTTAATTTTTGTTAATATTATTTCTATATTTCATTATTTTAACCCCTGGAATAACTACATTGCTGTTTAAACAACAAAAAGAATTGAAGAAAAAATAAATATTAAACAGACAATTTAAGGATTCGAAGATTTAAATATTTAAAGATTTTAAAATTTAAAACAGGGAGGGGGGGGGGGGGAGGGGGTCCTTTTGGGAGAAGGAGGGGAAAAAAATAAAAATAGAAAAATATATATATATAGAACCAAGAGAAAGTGTAAAAAGAGGATGGAGGAAGAAATCTGATGTTCATCATTACTAGTGGATTTTACTAAAGAACTTTAAAGGAACACACACAACAGGATTATACAGTTTCATCCTAAGAGGAAAGCTGTTTCCAAAATAGCTACTTCTAATAATTTTGTTTATTTATTAAACATACAATAAATGGATATTCAATAAATAATATATTAGGTAAATCAATAGAAAAAATCTTCAGAGACTGCCAATGTTGTTCAGTTCGATGCTCTCATTCAGACCATCAGGTGTAAGGGTACCCAAAGAAAAAATCCAAAATGCCTCCCTTGTCAAGTAAAGGAGATTCAACTGAGGCAGCACAAGGGAACTCTCATCTGGGGACAACAACTGCAGGGAGAACACATATTTTCAGATAAACATGGGAGGGCAGAAGGCTGCCTAATACTGAAGCACCCCCAAACAACAAACCAAATGCAACAACTAGTACAAGCATTCCTGGGGGAAGGCCTGCAGCAGATGGATTTGCATATGGTGATGTCATCCAAGCAGTGGGTCAAAGTTGGCTTCAACCCTCGTCTGCATATGAAAAGAGAAAAGGGGCGTGCAGGGCATGGCGGCCTTTTGCGGCGCTTGGATGACCCCTAGTTCGCATTAAACACCTCCACCCTACTTCGGTGTGGGGCTCATGTTGGCTATGCCCCAGCCCCTGAAGCATTCAAGCTTTGCATTGTACCTGGGTGATCCTTGTCCTGGGAGAAGCAACTTCATGATCATAGTATCTCACCTGGCAGGTAAGTAGGAGTTGGGCTAGAGCTGGGGAGGGTCGCTGCTCGGGCACCCCCCTGTCAAGTGAAGTAGATCCAACTGAGGCAGCACAAGGAAACTCTCGATAGAAGAACAAGGCTAGAGGAAGATCTGAGACAAATAAATCTGACTTTTACCAGAGCTGACCAGAGGAAAGAACAAACACAGTCCCCCACTACCACAAATAATGCAGTCGAGTTTCCCACATTTGTGGAAATCACAGGGGTCAGCATACCCAGAATGCAATCAATGAACCTCACCCTGGGAGAACAATCTTCATGACCATGGTATCTCCTATGCAAAATAAGTATGACTTGGGATAGGGCTGGGGAGGGCCGCTGCTCAGGCACATCTCTGTCATGTAAAGGAGATTCAACTGAGGCAGCACAAGGGAACTCTCATCTGGGGACAACAACTGCAGGGAGAACACATATTTTCAGATGAACATGGGAGGGCAGAAGGCTGCCTAATACTGAAGCACCCCCAAACAACAAACCAAATGCAACAACTAGTGCAAGCATTCCTGGGGGAAGGCCTGCAGCAGATGGATCCAATAACAGCTCCAGAGTTGCTCTACAAGACAAGTAAAAGGGTGTGAGCCCTGCAGCACCACCTGTACTTTGCATACACACATATAGGACAGCATCTCTTATATGCCCCAGGGTCAATAAAATAGTATCCTTATCTAGGGTATCCATCCCCTCAGATAAGGTATCCGTCCATGCTGCTACAGCACTACACACCCAGGCCGACGCAATTGCCGGTCTGAGTAAGGTACCCGAATGTGTATAAATGGACTTCAGGGTTATCTCCTGTTTGCGGTCAGCAGACTCTTTGAGGGTAGCCGTATCCTGGGACGGGAGGGCTACCTTCTTGGATAAGCGTGTTAATGCTTTGTCCACCCTAGGGGAGGATTCCCATCTTAACCTATCCATTGATGGGAAAGGATACGCCATAAGAATCCTTTTGGAAATCTGCAGTCTTTTATCTTGAGATTCCCAGGCTTTTTCACATAACTCGTTCAGCTCGTGTGAGGGGGGAAAGGTTACCTCAGGCTTCTTTCCCTTGTACTTATGTACCCTCTTGTCAGGGACAGGGGGTTCCTCTGTGATGTGCAAAACATCTTTTATTGCCATAATCCTATATCGAATGGATTTTGCCAATTTTGGCTGTAACTTTGCATCATCGTAATCGACACTGGAGTCAGAATCCGTGTCAGTATCTGTGTCAACAATCTGGGATAGTGGGCGCTTATGAGACCCTGACAGTCCCTGCGACATAGGATCAGGCATGGGTTGAGACCCTGACTGTCCCAAAGCTTCAGCCTTGTCTAATCTTTTGTGCACTGAGTTTACACTAGCATTTAAAACATTCCACATATCCATCCAATCAGCTGTCGCAGAGACACCACATTAATTTGCTCCCGCTCCTCTCTAATATAGCCTTCTTCCTCAGACATGTCGACACACGTGTACCGACACACCACACACACAGGGAATGCTTTTTCTGAAAACAGTTTCCCCACAAGGCCCTTTGGAGAGACAGAGAGAGAGAGTATGCCAGCACACACCCCAGCGCTATATAACCCAGGAATAACACAGTAACTTAATGTTTGCCCAGTAGTGCTGCTGTATGTAATTTGCGCCGAATTATGTGCCCCCCCCCCTCTTTTCAACCCTCTTGTCTACCGTGGTTTCAGCAGGCGAGAGTCTGGGGAGCTGCCTCAGCGGTGCTGTGGAGAAAAAATGGCGCTGGTGAGTGCTGAGGGAGAAGCCCCGCCCCCTCGGCGGCGGGCTTCTGTCCCGCTTAAACTGTAAAATTGGCGGGGGCTCATACATATATACAGTGCTCAGCTGTATATATGTTATATTTTTGGCAAAAAGAGGTTTATATTGCTGCCCAGGGCGCCCTGCACCCTTACAGTGACCAGAGTATGTGAGGTGTATGGGAGCAATGGCGCACAGCTGCAGTGCTGTGCATTACTTCAGTGAAGATCATGAAGTCTTCTGCCACCGCTGAAGTCTCTTTTCTTCTCATACTCACCCGGCTTCTATCTTCCGGCTCTGCGAGGGGGACGGCGGCGCGGCTCTGGGACGGACGGCGAGGGTGAGATCCTGCGTACCAATCCCGCTGGAGCTAATGGTGTCCAGTAGCCTAAGAAGCAGGACCTTGCAACTCAGAGAGTAGGGCTGCTTCTCTCCCCTCAGTCCCTCGATGCAGGGAGTCTGTTGCCAGCAGTGCTCCCTGAAAATTAAAAACCTAACAAAATACTTTCTGTCAGAAAGCTCAGGAGAGCTCCTGAAAAGCACACAGTTTCCACTGGGCACAGTATCAAACTGAGGTATGGAGGAGGGGCATAGAGGGAGGAGCCACTGCACACCAAGAACTAAAGTCTTTCTTAAAGTGCCCATGTCTCCTGCGGAGCCCGTCTATCCCCATGGTCCTTACAGAGTCCCCAGCATCCTCTAGGACGTTAGAGAAAATAGGATTTTAATACCTACCGGTAAATCCTTTTCTCTTAGTCCGTAGAGGATGCAGGGCACCCGTCCCAGTGCGTACTGTGTCTGCAGTTATTAAATGGCCCTTAACTCCAGAACATTTATGTGGAGACAACTTTCCCGACTTGACCATCTTCCTTGGATGTTTTCCCCCTGTGTGACTGCTCCCCAGCCTCGGAGGGTTGCATCCGTGGTCCCTAGGATCCAGTCCTGGATCCCGAACCATCGCCCCTCTAGGAGGTGAGAACTGTGCAGCCGCCAATGGAGTGATATTCTGGTCTTGGAAGATAGGATTATCCTCCGGTGCATGTGTAGGTGGGATCCGGACCACTTGTCCAACAGGTCCCACTGGAACACTCTAGCATGGAACCTGCCAAACTGAATGGCCTCGTAGGCCGCAACCATCTTCCCCAGCAACCGAATGCATTGATGGATTAACACTCTTGCTGGTTTCAGAATTTGTTTGACCAGACTCTGGATCTCCATAGCCTTTCCACTGGAAGAAAACCTCTTCTGTGTCCAGTATCACTCCCAAAAACAACAACCGCGTCATTGGGACCAACTGCGATTTTGGCAAGTTTAGGAGCCAACCATGTTGTTGAAGAACTGTCAGGGAGAGTGCAATGTTTTGCAACAACTGGTCCCTGGATCTCGCCTTTATCAAGAGATCATCCAAGTACGGGATAATTGTGACTCCTTGCTTGCGAAGGAGAACCATCATTTCCGCCATCACCCTGGTGAAAATCCTCGGAGCCGTGGAGAGACCAAACGGCAACGTCTGAAATTGGTAATGACAATACTGAATTGCAAACCTCAGGTAGCTTGATGCAGTGGCTAAACGGAACATGTAAGTAGGCATCCTTATGTCTACCAAAACCATGAAATCTCCTTCCTCCGGACTGGAGATCCCTACCCTGAGAGATTCCATCTTGAAATTGAATTTCTTTAGGTAGAAATTGAGGGATTTCAGATTTCAGATTGGTCTGACTGAGCCTTCCGGCTTCGGGACCACGAAGAGGCTTGAATAAAAGCCTTCTCCCTGCTGACTAAGGCCGATTTGAACAATCGGTGAGGGGGAACGTCTTGAAACCCCAGTTTGTACCCTTGGGACACTATTTGTAAAACCCACGAGTCCAGGTCCAAATTATTCCAGAACTGACTGAAGTGTTTTAGACGTGCCCCCACTGGTGTGGGCTCCTGCAAGAGAGCCCCAGCGTCATGCAGTGGATTTGGCAGAAGCAGAGGACGATCTCTGCTCCTGCGATCTTGAAGAGGCTACAGACCTCTTCCCTCTTCTCCTTCCTCTACCTGCAAAGAAAGGGGAATCTTAACTTCTTGCATATCTATTGGGCCAAAATGACTGCGTTAGATAATGATGCGTCTTCATCCGTTGAGAGGGAACATAGGGCAAGAAGGTTGACTTACCTGCGGGAGCTGCCGAGATCAAATTAACTAGGCCGTCGCCAAACAAGGCTTCACCTTCATAGGGAAGAGACTCCCTTTCTTCTTGGAGTCAGCATCAGCATTCCCTTGGTGAATCCACAATGCCCTCCTATCCGAGACTGCCATGAAATTGGCCCGTGAACTCAAGAGTCCTATATCCCTTGCAGTCGTAAGTATGCTGCAGTGTCCTTGATATGATCCAACGTAAGGAGCATCCCATGTCTCCAGGATATCTATATCGGATGACAAGGTATTCGACCAATTCTTGAATACTACTACTCACCCATGCGCATGTAATGGCAGGTCTAAGTAATGTACCCGTGGTTACATAACTAGAAATAATGTAGCTTCCTGCATACGATCCGCTGGATTTGTGACAGGGCCCCATGCAGAACAGGGGGTGATTCCCACTTTATTCTGTCCGCGGCAGGAAATGAATAAACAACCGGAAACCTTTTGGGGATTTGAAACCATCTTGTCGAGCTGGCCCAGACTTTCTCAAACAGAGATGGAGGAACGTTACATCAGCTTTCATTATATATCTATATATATACATACATATAGACCCCTTTGTCAGGAACAGCAGGGTCCTCAGTGATGTTAATATGTCCTTAATATCCACAATCATGTACTGAATGCTCCTTGCCAATATTGGATCTAATCAGGAAATATTATGGTCGACATAGGAATCAGTATCCGAGTCAGTATCAGTGTGTAGTAACTGGGCAAAATAACATTTTTGCGGGGCCTGAGGGAAAAGAAGCATAGCCATGAACATCACATCTTTTCTCTACGTCTGTGTCTGGGACACAGATTTATCCAACCTCACTCTGATATTACTGAAACTTTCACCCAGTCAGTTATTGGTGGTGCCAACAGGGCCACCATCATATGTCTGCATTCCTAATATAGTTTCCTCTTGGGAAAAACATTCAGCCACCGACATGTTGACACACATGTACCAAGTACCCACAGACAGATCGGCTTATGGGGGATAGACCTACAGTAAATCTGTCAGAGGGACAGATGGGATTTTTCAGCTCACAACCCAGCGTCAAAAGTACACAGTCTGGGAAATAATAAACTCTATAGTGATAGACTTGTAACGCTCTATAGATGTGCTGGTGAGGTGAGGAAGAAGCCCCGCCGCTGTAATGGCACGCTTCTGTCCCGCTCAGAAACAAATAATTAATTACGCTGGTGGGGTAAGGACAGTGCCCAGGCACTAATGTCCACTTTTGCCAGCCTTTTGTGAGGAATTTATGCTGCCCAGGGTGCCCCCCCCCCCCCCAACGCCCTGCACCCTGCAGTGCCTGTGTTTGTGTGGGAGCATGGCGCACAGCATTCCGCTCGCTGCGTGGTACCTCAGAATGCCATCTGTTCTTCTGCTACTCGCCTGTCTTCTGACTTCTGGCTCTGTAAGGGGGTGATGGCAGGCTACGGGAGTGGGCATCTAGGCGTACCCAGCGATCAGCACCCTCAGGAGCTAATGGTGTCCTGTCAGCCAGAAGTAGAGCCATTGAACTCACTAGAAGTTGGTCATACTTCTCTCCCCTAAGTCCCACGAAGCAGGGAGACTGTTGCCAGCAGCCTCCCTGAAAATAAGAAAAACTAACATAAGTCTTTTCAGAGAAACTCAGTAGAGCTCCCCTGTAGTGCATCCAGTCTCACTGGGCACAATTCTAAAACTGGAGTCTGGAGGAGGGGCATAGAGGGAGGAGACAGTTCACACCCTTTGAAAGTCTTAAAGTGCCCATGTCTCCTGCGGATCCCGTCTATACCCCATGGTTCTTAATGTGATCCCAGCATCCTCTAGGACGTATGAGAAAACAAATAACGCACACACGAGGAGAGAACAAAGGAAGGGGGGGGGGGTAAGGTAAGGTAGTAAAGGCATATTGGATAAACTACAACCTTATACATATTCATTAATGTACCAGTAGTTAGAAGTAGAAGAGCTCTAACAGAAACCACAAAGCTTATCTAAAGCCACACCACACTGGATATGCCCAATCTCATTTGATCTTTGAAGCAAAGCAGTATTGGACTTTGTTACTACCAAGCAGTCTCCCATCCATGTATTATCAGATTCTTTAGGTGTTTTTAAACTACCAACACCCTTTTCTTGGTACATTTAATTTTTACATGTATTCTTTTATGTACCAGAAGTTAGAAGTAGAAAAGCTCTAACAGAAACCACCAGCTCATCTACAGCCACAGCACACTGGATTTGCCCAATCTCTCCTGATCATGGAAGCTGAGCAGTGTTGGTCCTGGTTTTAGTACTTGGATGGGAGACCACCAGGAAATACCAGGAGCTGTGTGTATTTTTACAATACCAACACCGTTCTCTTGATGCATTCCATTTTGAAACATTGGGGCAGATCTATTAAGCCTGGTGAACTGATAAAGTGCAAGGTGATAAAGTACCAGCCAGTCAGCTCCTAACTGTCATTTTTCAAACCCAGCCTGTGACATGGCAATTAGGAGCTGATTGGCTGGTACTTTATCACCATGCAAATTATCATTCCACCAGGTTTAATAAATCGGCCGCTTATTCATTTATGTACTAGTAGTTAGAAGTAGAAGAACTCTAACAGAAACCACTAAGCTCATCTACAGCCACACCACACTGTATATGCCCAATATCACCTGATCTTAGGCCTGGTTTGTTCTTGGATGTGAGACCACCTGGGAATACCAGGTGCTGTAGGTAGTTTTATACTACCAACACCGTTCTCTTGATGCATTCTATTTTGAAACTTATTCATTGATGTAGAAGTTAGAAACAGCAAAAATCATCTACAGCCGCATCACACTGGATATGTCCAATCTCATCTGATGTTGGAAGCTAAGCAGTGTTGTGCCTGGTTAGTTTTTGGATTTCAGGTCCTGCCTTCTGGTTTGGCAACGGCACCTCGGAAATTCACCAAGGTCATGGCCGTGATGACGACCCTTCACCATCGGTGGACCAGGGAGGAATCTCTCCTCCCGATAAACATTCTGGAATTGCGGGCAGTGTTCAATTCATTGATACTGGCCCTGCCTCTAGTACAGAACAGGCCTGTTCAAGTACAATCGGACAACGCCACCACGGTAGTGTACACAAATCATCAAGTCGGCACTCGAAACTGCATGGCAAAGCTGGAAGTATAAAAAAATCCTCAGTTGGGTAGAACGTCATCTGCCAGCAATATCGGCAGTGTTCATTCCCGGAGTCCTCAACTGGGAAGCAGATTTCCTCAGTCGTCAGGACGTTCACGCTGGAGAGTGGAGAGGCTGCAGCAGAAATATCTGCACTGGTGTCAGTAGGTGACTGAGGCAGGGATGACTGGGAGATAGTGGGTGACTGAAGCATGTATGAGTGGGATATAGTGGGTGACTGAAGCCGGGGTGACTGGGAGATAGTGGGTGACTGATGCAGGGGTGACAGTGATAGTGGGTGACTTAGGCAGGGGTGACAGGGAGATAGTTGGTTACTGAGGGAGGGGTGATAGGAAGGGGTTGGGTAAGTATGGGAAGAAAGTGGGTGACAGGGATAATAAATGAATAAGGCAGGGATGATAGGGAGATAGTGGATGACTGTGGCAGGGGTGACAGGGACAGTGAGAGACTGAGGCAGGGGTCGCAGGTATAGTGGTTGACTGAGGCAGCGGTGACTGGGAGATAGTGGGTAACTGAGGCAGGGGTGACAGGGAAAGTGTGCGACTCAGGCAGGGGTGATAGGGAGATAGTGGGCAGCATATCTCTGCCTCACTGCAGCAGCACATTCCTGCTTCACTGACAGCAGCACATCCCTGCAACGTTGACAGCAACACATCCCTGCAACATTGACGGCAGCACATCCCTGCCTCATTGACGGCAGCACATCCCTGCCTCACTTATAGCAGCACATCCCTGCCTCGCTGACAGCAGCACATCACTGCCTCGCTGACAGCAGCACATCACTGCTTCACTGACAGCAGCACATCACTGCTTCACTGACAGCAGAACATCCCTGCCTCACTGGCAGCAGCACATCCCTGCTTTACTGACAGCTGTATATAGGGCCTAATTAAGACCTGATCCCTGCTGTGCATATTCACACAACAGGAGATCAGGTCTGAAGTGCGTGTGTGCTGGTGCCACAGTGCACCGGCACATGCCAGAGATGCGATCAGCATCTCTGCCCAGTGAGCGCCTCTGCCTGATTGACAGGTAGAGGCGGTCACTGGGCAGGAGGAGTCGGGCCAGCGGCGTTGTGCCGCCATTTTGGGGGC
Source organism: Pseudophryne corroboree (assembly GCF_028390025.1). NCBI lineage: Eukaryota > Metazoa > Chordata > Amphibia > Anura > Myobatrachidae > Pseudophryne > Pseudophryne corroboree. The sequence goes on along the minus strand of NW_026970090.1, from coordinate 313,381 downwards.
ACAGTCAGGACAACGCAGACATGACCGGACCGTATGGGGGCGGGGCCGTGACGGCTGTGTGACCCGGACAGCAACAGGCCTTATTTACTAAAATCTCAGATAAATTTTATGGCATTTATGTGCAGTCTAGTTTGCACAGTTGATAGAGTGTTGATCTTGCACTATCAATGTAAGCCTCACATAGGTTTGATACACATGTAAGTTTGTTTTTATTTTACTACATTGTGGTTTGTGGCTCTATACCATGTAATGCATGTCTTTTAACAGTAGTCAAGTCTTCCAATGTGCTTGTTAGTGAAACCCAATACATAGCTTTATTTTATTTTGTTTCTTCAAATATTACATAGTAACATAGTAACATAGTATCTGAGGTTGAAAAAAGACAATTGTCCATCGAGTTCAACCTATTTGTGGTGTCCTATGCATGATGATTTTACTAAAATGTCTGACTGATGCTGCTGTCAGCCATTGCATTTTATCCCTATTTATAGTAATTATAATGCATGACTATGCACCATACCCCTGGATATCCTTATCCAATAGGAATTTATCTAACCCATTCTTAAAGGTGTTGACAGATTCCGCCATTACAACTCCCTCGGGCAGGGAATTCCAAACACGTATTGTCCTTACCGTGAAAAAGCCTTTACGCTGTATTGTGCGGAATCTCCTCTCCTCTAACCTGAGCGAGTGTCCACGAGTCCTCTGTGTTGATCTAACCAGAAACAGGTCCCACGCAAGCTCTGTGTATTGTCCCCTTATATATTTGTAGATGTTGATCATATCCCCTCTTAGTCTCCGCTTTTCCAATGTAAACATGCCTAGTCTTTCAAGCCTTTCCTTGTATGCCATCATCTCCATGCCCTTAATTAGTTTGGTCGCCCTCCTCTGTACCTTTTCAAGCTCCAGGATATCCTTTTTGTAGTACGGTGCCCAGAACTGTACACAGTATTCAAGGTGTGGCCTCACTAGTGATTTATATAACGGGAGTATAATACTCTCGTCCCTAGCATCAATACCCCGTTTTATGCATGCTAATATCTTATTAGCCTTCTTTGCTGCAGTCCTACTTTGGGTACTACTGCTTAGCTTGCTATCTATGAGGACACCTAAGTCCTTTTCCAGTACAGAATCCCCTAATTTTACCCCATTTAGTAGGTAGGCATATGTCTTATAACTTTTTTTTTCAATATATAAACATTTTTATTATAAGATTTTCAATGACACAAGTACATCCAAGTTGCAGATTATGGATTGTGAAGGACAAATCAACCATATAAACAATTTAAGCAATTTAAATTGCATGCAGGTAGTAGAATATCAAACTCCTTGGATGAAAGTTGGTCGTAATAAACTAGGATAGAAAAGAATAAAGTAGAAAATAAGATTTTAAACCTACCGGTAAATCTTTTTCTCGTAGTCCGTAGAGGATGCTGGGGACTCCGTAAGGACCATGGGGATAGACGGGCTCCGCAGGAGACATGGGCACTTTAAGAAAGACTTTAGTTCTGGGTGTGCACTGGCTCCTCCCTCTATGCCCCTCTATGCCACAGTTAGAGAAACTGTGCCCAGAGGAGACTGACAGTATGAGGAAAGGATTTTGTTAATCCAGGGCAAGATTCATACCAGCCACACCAATCACACCATATAACTTGTGATAAACTACCCAGTTATGAGTACGAAAAAACAACATACTGTAGCATCAGTGCAGGATTGATGCAACTCTAACATAACCCTTATTGAAGCAATAACTATATACAAGTATTGCAGAAGTAGTCCGCACTTGGGACGGTCACCCAGCATCCTCTACGGACTACGAGAAAAAGATTTACCGGTAGGTTTAAAATCTTATTTTCTCTAACATCCTAGAGGATGCTGGGGACTCCGTAAGGACCATGGGGATTATACCAAAGCTCCAAAACGGGCGGGAGAGTGCGGATGACTCTGCAGCACCGATTGAGCAAACATGAGTTCCTCCTCAGCCAGGGTATCAAACTTATAGTATTTTGAAAAGGTGTTTGAACCTGACCAAGTAGCAGCTCGACACAGCTGTAGTGCCGAGACCCCTCGGGCAGCCGCCCAAGAAGAGCCCACTTTCCTCGTGGAATGGGCCTAGACCGATTTCGGTAACTGCAATCCAGCCATAGAATGCGCTTGCTGAATCGTGTTACAAATCCAGCGAGCAATAGCCTGCTTTGAAGCAGGGGCACCAATCTTGTTGGTTGCATACAGGACAAACAGCGCTTCAGTTTTCCTGACTCTAGCCGTCCTGGCCACGTAAATTTTCAAAGCCCTGACCACATCAAGTAACTCGGAATCCTCCAAGTCACGCGTAGCCAAAGGCACCACAATAGGTTGGTTCATGTGAAAAGATGAGACCACTTTTGGTAGGAATTGAAAACGGGTCCGCAATTCCGCTCTATCCACATGGTACACCAAATATGGGCTTTTATGTGACAAAGCCGCTAATTCCGACACTCGCCTAGCCGAAGCCAAGGCTAATAACATGACCACCTTCCATGTGAGATATTTTAACTCCACCGTTTTAAGTGGTTCAAACCAGTGTGATTTTAGAAAACTTAACACCACGTTAAGGTCCCAAGGTGCCACCGGAGGCACAAAAGGAGGCTGAATATGCAGCACTCCTTTTACAAAAGTCTGAACTTCTGGAAGAGAAACCAATTCTTTTTGAAAGAAAATGGATAAGGCCGAAATCTGGACCTTAATAGAGCCTAATTTTAGGCCCAAATTCACTCCAGTTTGTAGGAAGTGAAGGAAACGGCCCAGATGGAATTCTTCCGTAGGAGCATTCCTGGCCTCACACCAAGAAACATAATTTCACCATATACGGTGTAATGTTTTGACGTTACATCCTTCCTAGCCTTTATCAGCGTAGGGATGACCTCAACCGGAATGCCTTTCACTGCTAGGATCCGGCATTCAACCGCCATGCCGTCAAACGCAGCCGCGGTAAGTCTTGGAACTGACAGGGCCCCTGATGCAACAGGTCCTGTCTTAGAGGAAGAGGCCACGGATCTTCTGTGAGCATTTCCTGCAGATCCGGATACCAGGTCCTCCGTGGCCAATCTGGAACAATGAGGATTGTTCTCACTCCTCTTTGTCTTATTATCCTTAACACCTTGGGTATGAGAGGAAGAGGAGGAAATACATAGACCGGCCGGAACACCCACGGTGTCACTAGGGTGTCTACAGCTACTGCCTGAGGGTCTCTTGACCTTGCGCAATACCTCTGTAGCTTTTTGTTGAGCCGGGACGCCATCATGTCTATCTGTGGCAGTTCCCACCGACTTGTAATCTGTGCAAAGACTTCCTGATGAAGTCCCCACTCTCCCGGATGTAGGTCGTGTCTGCTGAGGAAGTCTGCTTCCCAGTTGTCCACTCCCAGAATGAACACTGCTGACAGTGCGCTTGCGTGATTCTCCACCCAGCGAAGAATTCTGGTGGCTTGTGCCATCGCCACTCTGCTCCTTGTGCCGCCTTGGCGGTTTACATGAGCCACTGCGGTGACGTTGTCTGACTGGATCAGAACCGGTTGGTCGCGAAGTAAGGTCTCCGCTTGACGTAGGGCATTGTATATGGCCCCTAGTTTCAGGATGTTGATGTGAAGACAAGTCTCTTGACTTGACCAAAGACCTTGGATATTTCTTCCCTGTGTGACTGCTCCCCAACCTTGGAGGCTTGCCTCTGTGGTCACCAGGATCCAGTCCTGAATGCCGAATCTGCGTCACTCGAGAAGGTGAGCACTCTGCAGCCACCACAGGAGTGATACCCTGACCCTGGGGGACAGGGTGATCAACCAATGCATCTGCAAATGTGACCCAGACCACTTGTCCAGTAGGTCCCATTGGAAAGTCCTCGCATGGAACCTGCCGAATGGAATGGCTTCGTATGATGCCACCATCTTTCCCAGGACTCGAGTGCAGTGATGCACTGATACAAGTTTTGGTTTCAATAGGTTCCTGACAAGAGTCATGAGTTCCTGGGCCTTTCCTATCGGGAGATAAACTCTCTTCTGGTCTGTGTCCAGAATCATGCCCAAGAAAGACAGACGAGTCGTAGAAACCAACTGCGACTTTGGGATATTGAAAATCCAGCCGTGTTGCTGTAACACTTTCAGTGAAAGTGATACGCTGTTCAGCAACTGCTCTCTTGATCTCGCTTTTATGAGATCGCTCAAGTACGGGATAATTGTGACACCTCGCAGGAGAACCATCATTTCCGCCATTACCTTGGTGAAAATTCTCTGGGCCGTGGAGAGACCAAACAGCAACGTCTGAAATTGGCAATGACAATCCTGTACCGCAAATCTGAGGTACGCCTGATGAGATGGATAAATGGGGACATGAAGGTATGCATCCTGTACACAAATGCGGACAACAGGTGTCAAGCCGTGTGTTGCCTTTGTCAAGCTGTAATAAGTAGGGGTAAGGACGTTAACCACCTCAGAACATCCTCCCTTATACGTCACCTGCAGCGCATTAATCATAAGTCAGTGACAAGTTCAAAAACTTTGGATGACAGCGGAAGCAGTCCACTGACCACTAAATCCCTTCCTCTTGTAACCAAGCTCCTGCAAACCACACCACCAACTCCCTCAGTGTCAATTTCCTCCTTAGACAGGAAAGCCAATAGTCCTGCAGGCCATGTCACTGGCAAGTCTGACGAGTCCTCTCCTGCCTGGGATTCCTCCGATGCATCCTTGAGTGTAACGCCTACTGCTGCTGGCGCTGCTGTTGTTGCTGCTGGGAGTCAATCGTCATCCCAGAGGGGAAGTCGGAAGACCACTTGTACTACTTCCAGTAGGCAATTGACTGTCCAACAGTCCTTTGCGAGGAAGATGAAATATCACAGCAGTCATCCTGCTGCAAAGCGGATAACTCAGGTCTTGTCAGCCTGGGTGGTGAGAAACGTGGTTCCGGTATCCATCGTTAATTCAGAGGCAACTAGAGACTTGATTGAGGTACTGTGTCCCCGGTACCAAATGCCATCTAGGTTCCATTTCTCTAGGCAGGCGATACCGAAAATGTACACAGACCTCAGAAAAAGAGTCACCAGTGTCCTAAAAAATGCAGTTGTACCCAAGGTCCACTAGTCCACATGTCCGTGGTTAAGTGGAGCAGGGCAGACTCAGGACTATATGACTGTGACAGCCCACTGGGTAGATGTATTGCCTCCCGCAGCAAGAACAGCAGCGGCGGCACCAGTAGCAGCATCTCGCAAATGCCAACTCGTTCCTAGGCAGACTACGCTTTGTATCACCGCTTTCCATAAGAGGCACACAGCTGACAACCTCTTACGGAAACTGAGGAACATCATCGCAGAATGGCTTACCCCAATTGGACTCTCCTGGGGATTTGTGACATCGGACAATGCCACCAATATTGTGCGTGCATTACATCTGGGCAAATTCCAGCACGTCCCATGTTTTGCACATACATTGAATTTGGTGGTGCAGAATTATTTAAAAAAACGACAGGGGCGTGCAAGAGATGCTGTCGGTGGCCCGAAGAATTGCGGGCCACTTTCTGCATTCAGCCACCGCGTGCCGAAGACTGGAGCACCACCAAACATTCCTGCACCTGCCCTGCCATCCTCTGAAGCAAGAGGTGGTAACGAGGTGGAATTCAACCCTCTATATGCTTCAGAGGATGGAGGAGCAGCAAAAGGCCATTCAAGCCTATACATCTACCCACGATATAGACAAAGGAGGGGGAATGCACCTGACTCAAGCGCAGTGGAGAATGATTTCAACGTTGTGTAAGGTTCTGCAACCCTTTGAACTTGCCACACGTGAAGTCAGTTCAGACACTGCCAGGCTTTTGCAGAAGAAGCTGGAGACATTGAAGGAGGAGCTAAAACAGAGCGATTCCGCTAGGCATGTGGGACTTGTGGATGGAGCCCTTAATTCGCTTAACCAGGATTCAATCTGTTGAAATCAGAGCAATACATTTCGGCCACCGTGCTCGATCCTAGATTTAAAACCTACATTGTATCTCTCTTTCCGGCAGACACAAGTCTGCAGAGGTTCAAAGACCTGCTGGTGAGAAAATTGTCAAGTCAAGCGGAACGTGACCCGTCAACAGCTCCTCCTTCACATTCTCCCGCAACTGGGGGTGCAAGGAAAAGGCTAAGAATTCCGAGCCCACCCGCTGGCGGTGATGCAGGGCAGTTTGGAGTGAGTGCTGACATCTGGTCCGGACTGAAGGACCTGGCAACGATTACTGACATGTCGTCTACTGTCACTACATATGATTCTGTCACCTTTGAAAGAATGGTGGAGGATTATATGAGTGACCGCATCCAGGTAGGCACGTCAGACAGTCCGTATGTATACTGGCAGGAAAAAGAGGCAATTTGGAGGCCCTTGCACAAACTGGCTTTATTCTACCTAAGTTGCCCTCCCTCCAGTGTGTACTCCAAAAGAGTGTTTAGTGCAGCCGCTCACCTTGTCAGCAATCGGCGTACGAGGTTACTTCCAGAAAATGTGGAGAAGATGATGATCATCAAAATGAATTATAATCAATTCCTCCGTGGAGACATTTACCAGCAATTGCCTCCAGAAAGTACACAGGGATCTGAGATGGTGGATTCCAGTGGGGACGAATTAATAATATGTGAGGGGGGCGATGTACACAGTGAAAGGGGTGAGGAATCGGAGGATGATGAGGTGGACATCTTGCCTCTGTAGAGCCAGTTTGTGCAAGGAGAGATTGATTGCTTCTTTTTTGGTGGGGACCCAAACCAACCAGTCATTTCAGTCAGCCGTGTGGCAGACCCTGTTGCTGAAATGATGGGTTCGTCAATGTTTTTCTTTTCAATCTAAGCCCCTGCAGTTTTCTGTAAGAATCTGCTTCGCTATGATGATCAACAAGTCACAAGGGCAAACACTCAGGGCTGGAGGTGTAGATCTTAGGACCAGCTGCTACAAGCATGGCAAAGGTGTCACTATCATTGGTGACACCCAGAGAGGCAGCGAGGGAGATTGTAATGCAGTGCGCGCAGATAAGCAGCGCAATGGTAAAAAAGAGGCATGGTCTCATAGGTAGGGGTGTGGCCTGTTTTCCTGAATCTCCATTTTGTTGCTCCGGGTATCCCGGGGGTTGAGTGCTGCACCCGGGGACTAGTGTGTGAGTGGTGCTGGCTCCTGCACAGTGACAGAAACTGGGTGTTGCACGTAATGTTACAGTGAAACACCCATATTCTGTCACTGAAGAGGAGCCGGCACTTTGGTGTCACCCCCCTTGGCGGGTGACACTCGGGTGTGGGCCGCAACCCCGTTGTGATGCCACTGACCCATGGGAAGCTTTACGTGGCTTACCCATGTGTTAGTAGCCCCAAGCATCTTTTGTGTTAGTCCCTGAAGAAAAACTTCAAATATTTACAAATACATTTTGTAATCAATGGGCCTAATTCAGTAAGGATTGCAAATTCTGCTAAGTAACAGAATTTGCAATCCTTTGGTTCGCATGCTGGGGCCACCCAGCATGCCGCCTCCCTTCTTGACCACGCTGAAATTGCAGTCTCAGTGCAGTTCAGCGTGATCATAAAAAATGGGTTAGCCTCCTGTTGGTGCAGACTGTATGTGTGCGCAGGAAGCCGCCACCATTTTTGTGATCGCAGCTGCTGCATGTGATGTCATGCAGCAGCTCTGACCACGCCTCCTGTTTCTCCGTTGCCGACCCCATTTTGTAGCCCTGCCCATGCACCGCTCCATCTCCGACTTGGAAATGGATTGTTGCTGCCCCTTCCCCCCAGCACCGATTGACAGTCAGAAGCGATCGCATTATCTGCGGGGTGCCGCAGAAAATGCAGGCGCATGCGTATGCTCTTAGCAATTTTTGCAGTTGGATTGCTTATTGCGATTGCAATCCAACCTGAATCAGGCTCTATTACCTATCACAATGCACTGCGGGTAGTACAAAATGGGGTTAATATAAGAGAAAACCCCCCCAGAGCTGTGCTCCTTAACTGTCCCTGGTGGCTAGTGGAGCGGCTGCCCAGTAATCAGTGTCCACGCCAGTGTGCACATGGCCCACCCCCTACAGCCACGCTGGATCACGGTATAGTGTGGGCACAGAAGTCCCTTACCTCCTTTTCATCAGCGGCCTCGTGATCCCGGAGGGCGGTGTGTGTGTGACTGACCTTAGGAAGAAACCGGAGCCTCCGCTGCAGTGACCCAGCAACCAGGGCACGGGAGTATACTGCGCCGCTGGGAGTGATGGAGCTGCAGTAAAGATGTCTATTAGACCTAACCTGCTGCAGCCCTTGTAGATTCTTATAAAAAAAAGTTCTTCTTTTCTTGTCAAAATTAATAGCTAAGAATAGGCTGCCTGAGGCAGCCCCCTGTTAAGTGGCCTGCTACTGAAGGCACCAACTACAAACTGAGCTCCCTGTTCATGGAAGCGAGGTTATAGAGCAGGGGGCGCTGAGCATCTTGGGAACAGTCAAAAGCTTTGAGCCTGTTGGTGCCTCAGATCAAGATCCTACTCTACACCCCAATGTGAATCCTTGTGGAGTCCAGTGTACCCCACAGAAGAAATGAATGTGTCACACCCATTGGCAGCAACATTAGAATAGCTGCTGATGGGCACAATTGAGAAAGGAAGGGGGGAAAACATTTGAATCCAGCACATATATGTAATTTGAATATGTAATTTGTACCTTCCTACTTTAAAATGTAATGGATGAACCTCACCCTGTGAGAACTATCTTCATGATCAAGAGATCTCATACGCAAGAAAAGCATGTGTTGGGATAGGGCTGTGGAGGGCGGCTGCTCGAGCACACCCCCGTCAAGTTAAGGAGATTCAACTGAGGAAGCACAAGGGAACTCTTGTCTGGGGACAACAACTGCAGGGAGACCACATCTTTTCAGATGAAAATGAGAGGGCGGAAGGCTGCCTAATACTGAAGCACCCTCAAACATCAAACCATATGCAACAACTAGTACAAGCATTCCTGGGGAAAGGTCTGCAGCAGACGGATTTGCATACGGTGATGTCATCCAAGCAGTGGGCCAAAGTTGGCTGGAACCCTCATCTGCATATGAAAAGAGAAAAGGGGCGCTTGGATGACCCCTAGTTCGCATTGAACACCCCCCACCCTCCTTTGGTGTGGGGCTCATGTTGGCCATGCCCCAGCCCCTGAAGCATTCAAGCTGATTTCTTGCAGCAGCTGGGCACTGTAACAGCTCCAGAGCTGCTCTGTAATGCAAATAAAAGGGTGTGGGCCCTGCAACACCACCTGTAGTTCGCATTGTGCGTTGGAAGGCACAAAGTAAGCAGACGGGAGAAGTCAGGATAGTGCGCAAGGGCATAGAATGGAGGGGCTCAAGAAAAGAGAAGTGGAAACAGACAGCAAACTAGGCGGGAGAGAGACCTGAGACAATGAGATCTAAATTATACCAGAGCCAACCAGGGGAAAGCACAAATGCAGTCCCCCCCCCCTACCACAAATTATGCAGTCGAGATTCCCACATTTGGGGAAATCACAGAGGTCAGCATACCCAGAATGCAATGAATGAACCTCACCCTGGGAAAACAATCTTCATGACCATGGTATCACCTAAGCAAAATAAGTATGATTTGAGATAGGGCTGGGGAGGGCCGCTGCTCAGGCACACCTCCGTCAAGTAAAGGAGATTCAACTGAGGCAGCACAAGGGAACTCTCATCTGGGGACAACAACTGCAGGGAGAACACATTTTCAGACGAATGTGTGAGGGCAGAAGGCTGCCTAATACTGAAGCACCCCCCAAACAACAAACCAAATGCAACAACTAGTGCAAGCATTCCTGGGGGAAGGCCTGCAGCAGATGGATTCGCATATGGTGATGTCATCCAAGCAATGGGTATAGTTGGCTGCAACCCTCGTCTGCATATGAAAAGAGAAAATGGTCACGCAGGGCATGGCGGCCTTTGTGGGGTTGCGCTTGGATGACCCCTAGATCGCTTTATACACCCCCATCAGTGTGGGGATCATGTTGGCCATGCCCCAGCCCCTGAAGCATTCAAGCTGATTTCTTGCAGCAGCTGGACCCAGTAACAGCTCCAGAGTTGCTCTACAAGACAAGTAAAAGGGTGTGAGCCATGCAGCACCACCTGTAGTTTGCATACACACATATATAGGACAGCATCTCTTATATGCCCCAGGGGCAATAAAATAGTATCCTTATCTAGAGTATCCGTCCATGCCGCTACAGCACTACACATACACACCCAGGCCGACGCAATTGCCGGTCTGAGTAAGGTACCTGAATGTGTATAAATGGACTTCAGGGTAATCTCCTGTTTGCGGTCAGCAGACTCTTTGAGGGTAGCCGTATCCTGGGACGGGAGGGCTAACTTCTTGGATAAGCGTGTTAATGCTTTGTCCACCCAAGGGGAGGATTCCCATCGTAACCTATCCGTTGATGGGAAAGGATACGCCATAAGAATCCTTTTGGAAATCTGCAGGAGATTCCCAAGCTTTTTCACATAACTCGTTCAGCTCGTGTGAGGGGAAAAGGTTACCTCAGGCTTCTTTCCCTTGTACATATGTACCCTCTTGTCAGGGATAGGGGGCTCCTCTGTGATGTGCAAAACATCTTTTATTGCCATAATCATATATCAAATGTATTTTGCCAATTTTGGCTGTAACTTTGCATCATCGTAATCGACACTGGAGTCAGAATCCGTGTCGGTATCTGTGTCAACAATCTGGATAGTGGGCACTTATGAGACCCTGACAGTCCCTGCGACATAGGATCAGGCATGGGTTGAGACCCTGACTGTCCCAAAGCTTCAGCCTTGTCTAATCTTTTGTGCAATGAGTTTACACTAGCATTTAAAACATTCCACATATCCATCCAATCAGGTGTCGGCGGAGACACCACATCCATTTGCTCCCGCTCCTCTCTAATATAGCCTTCTTCCTCAGACATGTCGACACACGCGTACCGACACACCACACACACAGGGAATGCTTTTACTGAAGACATTTCCCCCACAAGGCCCTTTGGCAGAGCTGGCCCTAACCAATATGATGCCCTAGGCAAGATTTTGCCTGGTGCCCCCTAGCACCACCGCTGGTTCCGCCTCTGACCTTGCACCTCTTTCCCAGCACCATCAACCCTCACCCATAACAGTACTTATTTTGGTGTTTGTACCCCCTATATTTTAAACAGGAACAGTTCGCACATTTGGCGCACAGTCCAAAAAGGGGTGTGTTTTTGCTGGCAATGGGCATGTCCTCACAATAGTACCCCCAATTAAAATTCCGCCACACAGTACTGCAATTTTATTCACATTTGATCACGCGATAGTGTCCATAATTCACATTACATCCCACAGTAGTATTACTTTACCTTATAAACGTTACTTCTCACAGTAGTGCTCCTTATTCACATTACATCACACTGAATTGCTCCTTATTTACATTACACCACACCCTATTGCTCTTTATTCACATTAGACGACACAGTAAATGCCCTTTCTATACGCAACGCTACATATTAGAGCACCTTATACACATAATGCCACACATTAGTAATGCATTTATACACATAATTCCACACAGTAATGCCCCTTACACATATGAGACACATCACTAATGTCCTTATAAACATAATGCGTCTTACACATTATGACAACCTTTATTAATGCCCTTTTACACATAATGGCCCTCATTCCGAGTTGTTAGCTCGCAAGCTGCTTTTAGCAGCATTGCACACGTTAAGCCGCCGCCTACTGGGAGTGAATCTTAGCTTATCAAAATTGCGAACGAAAGATTAGCAGAATTGCGAATAGACACTTCTTAGCAGTTTCTGAGTAGCTCCAGACTTACTCGACAACTGTGATCAGTTCAGTCAGTTTCGTTCCTGGTTTGACGTCACAAACACACCCAGCGTTCGCCCAGACACTCCCCCGTTTCTTCAGACACTCCCGCGTTTTACCCAGAAACGGCAGCGTTTTTTCACACACACCCATAAAACGGCCAGTTTCCGCCCAGAAACACCCACTTCCTGTCAATCACACTACGATCAGCAGAACAAAGAAAAAACCTCGTAATGCCGTGAGTAAAATACCTAACTGCATAGCAAATTTACTTTGCGCAGTCGCAGAGCGAACATTGCGCATGCGCAATTAGCGGAAAATCGCTGCGATGCGAAGAAAATTACCGAGCGAACAACTCGGAATGACCACCCTTGCGCATGCGCAATTAGCGGAAAATCGCTGCGATGCGAAGAAAATTACCGAGCGAACAACTCGAAATGACCACCAATGTCCCTTACACATATGCCGCACATTATTAATGCCCTTATACACATAATGACACACATAGTGCCCCTTACCCATATGTTGCACATTATTAATGCATTTTTACATGACACACATAATGCTCCTTACTCATATTCCGAACACTACTGCACAATCAACCCACTCACATGCACACAGCACTCACACTGCCACTAACACTGTGACCTCTGCCTCTGCTTGGATACAGATGTGTCCTCATAAATCTTGCCTCAATGCTAACGTTGGGGCACCTTTTTTTTATTAAAATGCATCTTATTTGCATTGCTATGTTGTTAGGATGCACACGCAGCTTCTGCCGATTAAAATGATATGCAGCACGCCTATATACTGTGTGAGACTGTGGCTGTATCTGCATATGAAATGCTACACACAGAATATAGGCATGCCGCATATCATTTTAATCAGCAGAAGTTGCTGATGCCCCTAGGCATATCAAATGCCCTAGGCAATTGCCTAGTTTGCCTATGCCTATGGCCGGCTCTGCCCTTTGGAGAGACAGAGAGAGAGAGTATGCCAGCACATACCCCAGCGCTATATAACCCAGGAATAGCACAGTAACTTAATGTTTGCACAGTAGCGCTGCTGTAAGTAATTTGCGCCAAATTATGTGCCCCCCCCCCTCTCTTTTCAACCCTCTTGTCTACCGTGGTATAAGCAGGGGAGAGTCCGGGGAGCTTCCTCTCAGCGGTGCTGTGGAGAAAAAATGGCGTTGGTGAGTGCTGAGGGAGAAGCCCCGCCCCCTCGGCGGCGGGCTTCTGTCCTGCTTAAACTGTACAATTGGCGGGGGCTCATACATATATACTGTGCCCAGCTGTATATATGTTATATTTCTGCCAAAAAGAGGTTTATATTGCAGCCCAGGGCGCCCCCCCTGCGCCCTGCACCCTTACAGTGACCGGAGTATGTGAGGTGTATGGGAGCAATGGCGCACAGCTGCAGTGCTGTGCGTTACCTCAATGAAGATCATGAAGTCCTCTGCCGCCTCTGAAGTCTTCTTTTCTTCTCATACTCACCTGGCTTCTATCTTCCGGCTCTGCGAGGGGGACGGCGGCGCGGCTCTGGGAC